>NC_138901.1:34168513-34433858 GCF_965194825.1 Balaenoptera physalus
AATTAACACACCCACCAGCAATATATGTGAATCCAAGTGTAATGTCAATGAAATGGAGATGTATATTCTTCTCACAAGGTGCACAGCAAATACTTGAAACAATGATACAACCCACCTTACCTTGGCCACAGCTTTTGAAAACACACATATGTATTAAATTATTTTTCTAAGATGCCTTTCTTCCCATAAATATTAAAGTACTATCTCTGAACAAAGCACCTAGTTCATATTTCCTTGTTCACAATGGCACATTTTGGTAGATATTACTCTTGGATTTGAGATTATTCATGTTTTTAGATTTTTTATAAAATTTATTGTCTACATTATTTATTTTGGTACCTCATTAAAATAAAATAGTGAAGTGATAGGAGATCCCTCAGTAATGTATTGCATTCCTGTAGGGACTCTAGGACCATGCTAGAAACCAAAAATAATGAGATTTAAAACATTGTAATCCCAACTCTAGTGAAGGAAACAGACAAACTGTTATAATTCCAGTAATTACATTGATTTTCACAGTCAAATGCAATGCACAATAAGGGAGAATCTATACTGATGTGAGATAAAAAATACAAGAAAGACTGTTGGAAAGAGGGAACTTTTGAGCTGAATTTAAAGGGAGAAAAATATTTTTAGCAAAGTGTGTATCAATCTCATTTTTCCAATTACATAGGTATTTTTGGTAATGTTCTCTCTTAAAGGTTTTTTTTTCCTTTTTTTCCTTTCCAAATTGCAACAGTAGTATGAGAAATGTTTTTTACACAAGGAGATAATACAGTAGAAAAGTAAACAAAGGCAAAACAATAACAAAATTTCTTTCCCATCATTGAATCCCACTCCACTTCATCCCCAAACTCCATTCAGTGTTAAAATCCTTGCTAAACTCTGTTGATGGAGGCTGCAAAGAACAGAGAGCTTTTCTGGGGTCTTGGGAATTGCAATTTGGGAGACAAAGATTTGGATAAAACTGAAAGAGTGTTCTAGGGAAGAGAAAGTGTCATGGGTTTATAAAGGGAAATACCACAAGGTTGTTAAAGTTATCTTTAAAGTATTATGGTTGGCTCTTATGCAAGAAATAAATATCTTATCAGTTATTTACAGTAAGGGTGTGAAAATTATCTTGAATTTCTGGAATATTGTGAAGATGTTCTGGATGCCTGCATTAACACAATAAGTGGTCAAAAATTCAAATTCCATCTGGGCTGAGATGTGCTAAGTCTCACTTCCTCATTGGTCTCTAAGCTCCATTTTAGAGAGTTCTCTTTAGAAACTCCATTTTGAGTTTTCTTTCACAGTTCCTTCCACAACTTTTCTGTGTTCATGAATCTATATTAAATTGAAACCTGACATACATATAGCTTCTGAAACTATATGTGTGTTTTAGGAAGTTTTAGGTTTTTGTTTGCTTGGTTTTATAAAAAAAAAATCATGCTTCCCACATTACTTAGCTACTTGCTAAGTAATTTTACATATTGCATGTAAAATTGCATTTTAATATTATGCTACATTTCATATATATAAGCCAATATACAGCATGTATACATAAGATATAAAAATTAACAATGTTATAACAAGTGTTAATAGCTTTGGAGACCTTAGGCACCCTTCTTCAATTGCATCTCATACTTCTTATTCCCACCCAGAGCCATATTACTTACAATAGGGAACCACTGTCTTTAATTTTGAACAACTTATTTTTATTACCTTGACAATATATACATCTCATGTTGGTAGACATTAACTTTTTTCTAATTTTTATAAACATATATGTACTCATGTATTATTTATATAAAGAGTATCATATTGCATATTCTATTTTATCTTACTGCAGTGTTTTTTTCTTTAATTACTTTACACTTCCCTCTTTTCCTCTTCTCCACCCACTTCCACCAATTCCCCCACCACATCCCACAGGTAACCAACTTTAAAAACCTGGTGCCCATTTTTGTATTTTTGCAAATTTTGTTCCCACCTCATTTAACCATATACAATTATGGTTGAAAGTTGTACATTTTACAAATATGTAAACTTGTGTATGAAACTGGAAATACATAATTTTCTGTGTAGCATGCATATTTATTTTAAAATTTAATTTAAATCATTTGTTTTTGTGTTGCTTATTCAATAATAACTAATGGAAATTTATCCATGTCAACTGATATAACTATTTTTTTTTTGGCTACATAGTATTCAATATTGTGGGTGTGCATAGTTTATTCAACCAATCTACTGATAGTCATTTATTCACGGGTGTTTATGCTCACTATGAACACTTTAATAAACATGCATATGCTAAAGTATTCAACTAGGACATTTATATCTTTAAGACAGATTTCCAGAAGAGGGATTACTACAGTTACATTTATTTTAAAATTTAGTAAGTTTTCCTTCATACTTCTGTAAAACTGGTTTAATATTTATATTTCCAAAAGAAACTCATGCAAGTGTACTTTTCTTCACATCTCTGCCAGCAGTAGTTCTTATCCTTTTTTTTTTTTTTTAAATTGCCACACTGGTGGATAAAAGTGGTATCTCATTGAAATTTTAATTAGTAAGTCCCTGATCAATACTGAATTTGACTATCTTATTTGTATGCTATTCATTTAACTTTCTTTTTTGGTAGATTGTCAATTTCCACTCTGCTCATTTTGGGGGGACAATTTCTTTTTTTTTTTTCTTTTAAAATCTTTATTGGAGTATAATTGCTTTACAATGGTGTGGTAGTTTCTGCTTTATAACAAAGTGAATCAGTTATACATACAATATGTCCCCATATCTCTTCCCTCTTGCATCTCCCTCCCTCCCACCCTCTCTATCCCACCCCTCTAGCTGGTCACAAAGCACTGAGCTGATCTCCCTGTGCTATGTGGTTGCTTCCCACTAGTTATCTATTTCATGTTTGGTAGTGTATATATGTCCATGCCACTGTCTCACTTTGTCCCAGCTAACCCTTTGCCGTCACCATATCCTCAAGTCCATTCTCTAGTAGGTCTGCATCTTTATTCCTGTCTTTCCCCTAGGTTCCTCTGATCATTCTTTTTTTCTTGTTTTTTTTTTTTTTTAGATTCCATATATATGTGTTAGCATATGGAATTTGTTTTTCTCTTTCTGACTTACTTCACTCTGTATGACAGTCTCTAGTTCCATCCACCTCACTACAAATAACTCAGTTTTCATCTTTTTATGGCTGAGTAATATTCCATTGTATATATGTGCCACATCTTTTTTCTCCATTCATCTGTTGATGGACACTTAGGTTGTGTCCATGTCCTGGCTATTGTAAAAAGAGCTGCAATGAACATTTGGCACGTGGCTCTTTTTGAATTATGGTTTTCTCAGGGTATATGCCCAGTAGTGGGATTTCAGGGTCGTATGGTAGTTCTATTTTTAGTTTTTTAAGGAACCTCCATACTGTTCCCCATAGTGGCTGTATCAATTTACGTTCCCACCACAAACAATGCAAGAGGGTTCCCTTTTCTCCACACCCTCTCCAGCACTTATTGTTTGTAGATTTTTTGATGATGGCCATTCTGTGTGGTGTGAGGTGATAGCTCATTGTAGTTTTGATTTGCATTTCTCTAATGATTAATGATGTTGAGCATTCTTTCATTTGTTTGTTGGCAATGTATGTCTTCTTTGGAGAAATGTCTATTTAGGTGTCCTGCCCATTTTTGGATTGGGTAGTTTTTTTTTTTTGATATTGAGCTGCATGAGTTGCTTGCATGTTTTGGAGATTAATCCTTTGTCAGTTGTTTCATTTGCAAATATTTTCTCCTATTCTGAGGGTTGTCTTTTCATATTGTTTATGGTTTCCTTTGCTGTGCAAAAGCTTTTAAGTTTCATTAGGTCCCATTTGTTTATTTGTGTTTTTATTTCCATTTCTCTAGGAGCTGGGTCAAAAAGGATCTTGCTGTGATTTATCTCATAGAGTGTTCTGCCTATGTTTTCCTCTAAGAGTTTGATGGTGTCTGACCTTACATTTAGGTCTTTAATCCATTTTGAATTTATTTTTGTGTATGGTGTTAGGGAGTGTTCTAATTTCTTGCTTTTACATGTATCTGTCCAATTTTCCCAGCACCACTTATTGAAGAGGCTGTCTTTTCTGCACTGTATATTCTTGCCTCCTTTATCAAAGATAAGGTGACAATATGTGTGTGGGTTTACCTCTGGGCTTTCTATCTTGTTCCATTGATCTATATTTCTCTTTTTGTGGCAGGACCATACTGTCTTGATTACTGTAGCTTTGTAGTATAATCTGAAGTCAGGGAGCCTGATTCCTGCAGCTACGTTTTTCTTTTTCAAGATTACTTTTGCTATTCGGGGTCTTTTGTGTTTCCATACAAATTGTGAACTTTTTTGTTCTATTTCTGTGAAAATGCCAGTGGTAGTTTGATAGAGATAGCATTGAATCTGTAGATTGCTTTGGGTAATAGAGTCATTTTCACAATATTGATTCTTCCAATCCAAGAATATGGTATATCTCTCCATCTATTTGTATCATCTTTAATTTCTTTCATCAGTGTCTTATAATTTTCTGCATACAGGTCTTTTGTCTCCTTAGGTAGGTTTATTCCTATATATTTTATTCTTTTGGTTGCACTGGTAAATGGGAGTGTTTTCTTAATTTCATTTTCAGATTTTTCATCACTACTGCATAGGAATGCAAGAGATTTCTGTGCATTAATTTTGTATCCTGCTACTTTATCAAATTCATTGATTAGCTCTAGTAGTTTTCTGGTGCCATCTTTAGGATTCTATATGTATAGTATCATGTCATCTGCAAACAGTTACAGCTTTACTTCTTCTTTTCCAATTTGGAGTCCTTTTATTTCTTTTTCTTCTTGGATTGCTGTTGCTAAAACTTCCAAAACTATGTTGAATAATATTGGTGAGAGTGGGCAACCTTGCCTTGTTCCTGATCTTAGTGGAAATGGTTTCAATTTTTCACCATTGAGGATGATATTGGCTGTGGGTTTGCCATATATGGCCTTTATTATGTTGAGGAAAGTTTCCTCTATGCCTACTTTCTGGAGGATTTTTATCATAAATGGGTGTTGAATTTTGTCAAAAGCTTTCTCTGCATCTATTGAGATGACTATATGGTTTTCTCCTTCAATTTGTTAATATGGTGTATCACGTTGATTGATTTGCCTATATTGAAGAATCCTTGCATTCCTGGGATAAACCCCACTTGATCATAGTGTATGATCCTTTTAATGTGCTGTTGGATTCTGTTTGCTAGTATTTTTTTGAGAATTATTGCATCTATGTTCATCAGTGATATTGGCCTATAGTTTTCTTTCTTTGTGACATCTTTGTCTGGTTTTGGTATCAGAGTGATGGTGGCCTCGTCGAAAGAGTTTGGGAGTGTTCCTCCCTGTGCTATATTTTGGAAGAGTTTGAGAAGGATAGGTTTTAGCTCTTCTCTAAATGTTTGATAGAATTCGCCTGTGAAGCCATCTGGTCCTGGGCTTTATTTGTTGGAAGATTTTTAATCATAGTTTCAACTGCAGTCCTTGTGATTGTTCTGTCCATACTTTCTATTTCTTCCTGGTTCAGTCTCAGAAGGTTGTGCATTTCTAAGAATTTGTCCATTTCTTCCAGGTTGTCCATTTTATTGGCATATTGTTGCTTGTAGTAATCTATCATGATCCTTTGTATTTCTGCAGTGTCAGTTGTTACTTCTCCTTTTTCATTTCTAATTCCATTGATTTGGGTCTTCTCCCTTTTTTTCTTGATGAGTCTGGCTAATTGTTTATCAATTTTGTTTATCTTCTCAAAGAACCAGTTTTTAGTTTTATTGATCTTTGCTGTCATTTCCTTAATTTATTTTTCATTTATTTCTGATCTGATATTTATGATTTCTTTCTTTCTGCTAACTTTGGGGTATTTTTGTTCTTCTTTCTCTAATTGTCTTAGGTGTAAGGTTAAGTTGTTTATTTGAGATGTTTCTTGTTTCTTAAGGTAGGGTTGTATAGCTATAAACTTCCCTCTTAGAACTGCTTTTCCTGCAGCCCCTAGGTTTTGGGTCATTGCGTTTTCATTTTCATTTGTTTCTAGGTATTTTTTGATTTCCTCTTTGATTTCTTCAGTGATCTCTTGGTTATTTAGTAACGTATTGTTTAGCCTCCATGTGTTTGTATTTCTTACAGATTTTTTCCTGTAATTGATATCTAGTCTCATAGAGTTGTGGTCGGAAAGGAGACTTGATACTATTTCAATTTTCTTAAATTTACCGAGGCTTGATTTGTGACCCAAGGTGTAATCTATCCTGGAGAATGTTCCATGAGCACTTGAGAAGAATGTGTATTCTGTTGTTTTTGGATGGAATGTCCTCTAAATATCAATGAAGCCCATCTTGTTTAATGTATCATTTAAGCTTGTGTTTCCTTATTTATTTTCATTTTGGATGACCTGTCCATTGGTGAAAGTGGGGTGTTAAAGTCCCCTACTATGATTGTGTTACTGTTGATTTCCCCTTTTATGGCTGTTAGTGTTTGCCTTATGGATTGAGGTGCTCCTGTGTTGGGTGCATAAATATTTACAATTGCTACATCTTCTTCTTGGATTGATCCCTTGATCATTATGTAGGGTCCTTCTTTGTCTCTTGTAATAGTCTTTGTTTTAAAGTCTATTTTGTCTGATATGAGAATTGCTACTCCAGCTTTCTTTTGATTTCCATTTGCATGGAATATCTTTTTCCATGCCCTCACTTTCAGTCTGTATGTGTCCCTAGGTCTGAAGTGGGTCTTTTGTAGACAGCATATATACAGGTCTTGTTTTTGTATCCCTTCAGCTAGTCTATGTCTTTGGTTGGAGCATTTAATCCATTTACATTTAAGGTAATTATTGATATGTATGTTCCTATTACCATTTTCTTAATTGTTTGGGTATGTTATGGTAGGTCTTTTCCTTCTCTTGTGTTTCCTGTCTAGAGAAGTTCCTTTAGCATTTTTTGGAAAGCTGATTTGGTGGTGCTGAATTCTCTTGGCTTTTGCTTGTCTTAAAGTTTTTAATTTCTCCGCCAAATCTGAATGAGATCCTTGCTGGTTAAAGTAATCTTTGTTGTAGGTTTTTCTCTTTCCTCACTTTAAATATGTCCTGCCACTCCCTTCTGGCTTGCAGAGTTTCTGCTGAAAGATCAGCTGTTAACCTTATGGGGATTCCCTTGTGTGTTACTTGTTGTTTTTCTCTTTTTGCTTTTAATATTTTTTCTTTGTATTTAATTTTTGATAGTTTGATTAATATGTGTCCTGGCATGTTTCTCCTTGGATTTATCCTGTATGGGGACTGTATGGGACTCTCTGTGCTTCGTGGACTTGATTAACTATTTCCTTGGCATGTTTTTCCTTGGATTTATCCTGTATGGGGACTGTATGGGACTCTCTGTGCTTCTTGGACTTGATTAACTATTTCCTTTCCCATATTAGGGAAGTTTTCAACTATAATCTCTTCAAATATTTTCTCAGTCCCTTTCTTTTTCTCTTCTTCTTTTGGGACCCTTATAATCCGAATGTTGGTGCATTTAATGTTGTTCCAGAGGTCTCTGAAACTGCCCTCAATTCTTTTCATTCTTTTTTCTTTATTCTGCTCTGCAGTAGTTATTTCCAGTATTTTATCTTCCAGGTCACTTATCCGTTCTTCTGCCTCAGTTATTCTGCTATTGATCCCCTCTAGAGAATTTTTAATTTCATTTATTGTGTTGTTCATCTCTGTTTGTTTGCTCTTTAGTTCTTCTATGTCCTCGTTAAACGTTTCTTATATTTTCTCCATTCTATTTCCAAGATTTTGGATCATGTTTACTATCATTATTCTGAATTCTTATTCAGGTAGACTGCGTATTTCCTCTTCGTTTGTTAGGTCTGGTTGGTTTTTGCCTTGCTCCTTCATCTGCTGTGTGTTTCTCTGTCTTCTCATTTTTCTTAACTTACTGTGTTTGGGGTCTCCTTTTCACAGGCTGCAGGTTCATAGTTTCCATTGTTTTTGGTGTCTGTCCCCAGTGGCTGGTTCAGTTGGTTGTGTAGGCTTCCTGGTGGAGGGGACTAGTGCCTGTGTTCTGGTGGATGAGGCTGGATCTTGTCTTTCTGATGGGCAGGTCCACGTCTGGTGGTGTGTTTTGGGGTGTCTGTGCCCTTTTTATGATTTTAGGCAGCCTCTCTGCTAATGGATGAGGTTGTGTTCCTGTCTTGGTAGTTGTTTGGCATAGGGTGTCCTGCTTTGTATCTTGCTGGTTGTTGAGTGGAGTTGGGTCTTGGCATTGAGATGGAGATCTCTGGGAGATTTTCACTGTTTTATATTACATGGAGCTGGGAGGTCTCTTGTGCACCAGTGTCCTGAACTTGGCTCTCCCACCTCAGTGGCATAGCCCTGATGCCTGGCTGGAGCATGAAGAGCCTGTCCTCCACATCACTCAGAGTAAAAGGGAGAAAAAAAAGAAAGAAAGAAAGAATAAAATAAAATAAAATAAAGTAAAATAAAATAAAGTTATTAAAATAAAAAATATTATTAAGAGAAAAAAATTTTTTTAAGTAAAGAAAAAAAAATTTACAGACAGAACCTTAGGACAAATGGTAAAAGCAAAACTATACAGACAAAATCACACACAGAAGCATACACATACACACTCACAAAAAGAGAAAAAGGGGAAAAATTACATATATCATTGCTCCCAAAGTCCACCTCCTCAATTTGTGATGATTCATTGTCTATTCAGGTATTCCACAGATGCAGGGTACATCAAGTTGATTGTGGTGGTTTCATCCACTGCTCCTGTTGCTGCTGGGTGGGATTTCCCTTTCTCTTCTTTGTTCACACAGCTCCTGTGGTTCAGCTTTGGATTTGGACCCGCCTCTGCATGTACTTCACCTGAGGGCGTCTGTTCCTTGCTCAGACAGTATAGGGTTAAAGGAGCATCTGCTCCGGGGGCTCTGTTTCACTTAGGCCAGGGAGAGGGAGGGTTACAGATGCAGGGCGAGCCTGTGACGGCAGAGGCCTGCATGACATGACACCAGCCTGAAGCACACCGTGCGTTCTCCCGGGAAAGTTGTCCCTGGATCACGGGACCCTGGCAGTGGCAGGCTGCACAGGCTCCCTGGAGGGGAGGTGTTGAGAGTGACCTGTGCTTACACACAGGCTTCTTGGTAGCTGTAGCAGCAGTCTTAGCGTCTCATGCCCGTCTCTGGGGTCCATGCTGATAGCCGTGGCTTGCGCCCATCTCTGGAGCTCCTTTAAGCAGTGCTCTTAATCCCCTCTCCTCGCACACCAGGAAACAAAGAGGCAAGAAATAGTCTCTTGTCTCTTTGGCATCTCCAGACTTTTTCCCGGACTCCCTGTCAGCTACCTGTGGCACACTAGCCCCCTTCAGGTTGTGTTCACGCATCCAACCCCAGTCCTCTCCCTGGGATCCAACCAAAGCCTGAGCCTCGGCTCCCAGCCCCCACCCGTCCCAGCGGGTGAGCAGACAAGCCTCTCGGGCTGGTGAGTGCTGGTCGGCACCGATCCTCTGTGTGGGAATCTCTCCACTTTGCCCTCCACACCCCTATTGCTGCGCTCTCCTCCATGGCTCTGAAGCTCCCCCCTCTGCCACCCTCAGTCTCCGCCCGTGAAGGGCCTTCCTAGTTTGTGGAAACCTTTCCTCCTTCACAGCTCCCTCCCACTGATGCAGGTCCCATCCCTATTCTTTGTCTCTGTTTTTTCTTTTTTCTTTTACCCTACCCAGGTACGTGGGGAGTTTCTTGCCTTTTGGGAGATCTGAGGTCTTCTGCCAGCATTCAGTAGGTGTTCTGTAGGAGTTGTTCCACATGTAGATGTATTTCTGATGTATTTGTGGGGAGGAAGGTGATCTCCACGTCTTACTTTTCTGCCATCTTGAAGCTCCTCAGGGTGGACATTTTCTAAGAATATTTTCTTAGAAAAGATATCTCCTTATCTGTCATTTTTTTCACAATTTTCCCCAATAATATTGTTTTTCTATTAATTTTGTTTTGTTTTAAAGAACAGGCAACAACACCAAATTTGATAAGAGCATAAGATAAAGCTAAGGAACACATGGCTTCATCAGCAACCTCTACTATCTGTCTCAAACATGAGAAAATACAATAATTTCCTAGAGCAGAATCCTTTGTGGTTTTCTAATCTCTCAAAAAGGGGGATAGCCTTTTGTGACTGAGGGAGTAAAAGATTTAATGACTAAAGTTTCTGTCCAGGTAACAAAGGAGATTTAGCCATTTGCCACTGTTACACAGTTTCAAAAGAGCACTCTCTGCTTCTGTAAGCAAGGAAATGTGTTCTTCAGTAATGTAATACATAAACATCACAGCTAAAATTAGAAGGAACAGAGTGTTCTGATGAAACCATGGTTATCACATTCTTGACCACTTGGAGATTCTAGCCCTTCAAGAGTCAAACTTCAAGATTGATGAACCCCTATGAGTAACATCAAAATTAATTACTTAAAGTAGATAAATGTAGACATCTACTACTTGCCTCTAACTTATCTGCTTTTTCCCAGATACTGTCTTTGTACATTTGGGGGAACATGTAGCCTCTGGCAAATGGGAATGTAATTAACATCAGAACACTAGATGAGCAATGTTTAATTACTCAGTATTGGAAGCTATCAAAACAAGATAACAATTACTCTTTACACATGCCACATTTCTTATAAGATCAGCAATTCAGACCTCAGCTAATACATACAGAACATTCTACATTCTACAGATCTCCTAGGCCATTTAATGATGACTTATCCACAACCAGTTTAGTTATTAACAGAACTGAAGGCGTTGAGATGAAGTTTAAATATTAACCACAAAATAGCTAACTAAAATATGTTATATAAGAATGGGGAAAGAGTTACTAAAGCAAATAATCAAGACAAGAGAGCAAACCTGATTTAACATGGCAAACTTTATTTAGCAGTATTTTAAAAACTCGGCCCTGACTTTCTCTGGACCAGGTGTTTGATGTATGCTAAATTTGTGACATTTAATTTTCCAAAATGCTTTCAATGTTGCTAATATTCCTTGTTTAACCAAAACTTTATTTTATAAGAAAATAAACAACAACCAGGAGAGGGAAAGTTAGAAATAAAACTGAACACAAAGCAAGGCATTTTACATGATGAATATCCTACTTAAGCCACACAAGAAGCCTCCAAAGGAATTATTTCCACTGTTTTACGGAAAGAGCAATGTAACTCTGCGAGGTTCTGTAACTTGCCCAAAGTCCCATAGCTAGTAAATGTTAAAGCAGAGATTCAACTCCAGGGCTTCATAACTCAGGAAGCTATGCTCTGTTAAATAACCATCCCTCTATCCATACACACACAAACCAGCATGTGGTAAATATCTAGTTAAGTTTTACTTTAAAAACCGTTAAACTTTAAAGAAAGTCAAGATTTGTGTGAATTTGGGGAAGAGGTAAGAAAAAAGTAATTAAAGAAAACTCAAGACAAGAGAAAGATTTGGACAGGCATTGAAAACCAGATTGGGGTTGGATATGCAGAGAAAAAAAGGGCACATGTACATGGTTACAATAGTCCATAAAAGTCAAATAGTAGGTAATAATGTTACTTCATGTCCAACATAAGAGAACTGAGCTTTTATTTTTCTAAATTTTAAGAGCCAACAAGATGTTTAATTTAAAGTAAGTAGAGTCTAATTAGAGATATCCTTAGATCTGAGCACAATGACCAAAGTCCGCTTGTCTCATTCTCTCAAAACTAATTGCTTGACCCATGCCCTCATAAAGTAATCACAACAAAGTATAATGATTGATAAGCTAGGGAATGGGTAGTCAATCCAGTAGAGAAGCCACTGTTGGAGTACACGAGTGGACAGCATGTTTCAGGTGAACATATTCAGGAAAGATGGGTAGGATGACCACAATCCCTTATATTAACCAGAAGTCTGCAGGGCATGTAGCGTCTCAAACTCCATATTCAAAAGGGAAACAGATGAGAAAAATAGTTATTAGAAATCTCATATACCTACCCCTCCATTAGACAGGGGGAGATAATCAAATATTTCTCTACAAACTTAGAAGCATGAATAAATCCCTGGTGATTACTAGTGGAGAAATGTAAAGGAATGATTTTCAAAAATATCTACTTTAATATTGTCTCCTTTTATGTGAGGAAACTGAGGCTGAGATAGATACAAGGACTCAACCTGAATTACAACTCATAATTGGTAGAACCAGGATCAGATGCTAGTCTTTCTGTTTTCAATATACTTGAAACTGGATGAGTGGTTGTTGGTAAATCCCTTTGCATGCACACACACACACACACACACACACAAGTAGATTTAGAAAAATAAGTATATTTTCCCCATTTTTTTAATTTTGATTTTTTTTTTTTAACATTCTTGCTTCTTTTGATCTTGATCCAAATGTGTGTAATATCTGCTGGGGCTGGAAGACTTTACTTCCTACTATGAGAATACAACTTCCTCTCTCTCTTTCTTCTTAAAGCGTAACTGTCTCATTTAGTTTGTTCTTGATATAATTTTGTTCATGATATTCTAGTGTCTTTCAGATATCACTTCTTTTAAAATGAGTCAGTCAACTCTCTGCAAAGGAAGTTGATAATATATATCAGAAACTTCTTTTTTTTAGTTCATATTCTTTTTGGCTTTTCATTCTCACTTACTGAAATAACTTTCTAAATAAATAAACCAAATAGAACATAAAGATTTCTGCACAAAGATATTTTAATCACAAAATTATTTGTAATAATAAAAAGTACTAAAATCTATATGTTCAATGATATTCAAATAGTTAAGTAAATTATTCATAAAATAATATGCTCCTGTTAAAAGTTTCTATGAACTCTTAATGACATTGAAACACACATGATGAAACTGTAAGTTGTAAAATAGATATTAAATTGCATAGAAATTATAAACATTTGTTTGAAAAAGTGTTTGCAGGAAAAAAAAAACTGGCTAGGAATGTACTAGCATTTTTTAAAGCTTTTTAGTGTGCAATAATTTCAAATTTACAGAAAGCTTGCCAAGATAGTGTAGAGAGTTTCTGTGAACCCTTCACAACAAGCTTCCCCTAATACTGACATTGTGAAGAAGTTAACAGTGTTACAATACTGTTAACTGAACTACAAACTTGATTTAAATTTCACCAGTTTTCCCAGTAATGTCATTTTTCTGTTCCAGGTTCTAATGTAGGATAATCACGTTTGGTCACTATGTTTCCTTAGTCTTTTTGAATCTCCGAGGGTTTCTCAGTGTTTTCTTTTTCTTTTTTTTTTTTTTCCCAAGTTTTTGAAAAATTTGAAGAATACTCATCAGATCTTTTTAAGAATGTTTCCCAGTTTGGGTTCATCTGGATTTATAGATTTTTTTGAAAGAGCACCACGGAGATGAAGTGCCCTTTTCATCATATCATATAGGGGGGATACATGATAACAACCTGAATTTCCATGGGAGAACTGAAATTAGCCAGAAACTGTGCCATTGACCATAAAGTGAAACAAAACAAAATAAACAAAAAATAGAGATGGTTTCTGGACTAGACAGGAAAAGATGGTGCTTGGATACCTCAAAGATTCTTCACATGTACCTGCTGATAGGACAGTAAAAAATGAATGCTTACCTCTTTTTTATCCATTTTACTAACTCTTTATCAATAAATCACTACACCTCAAATAACCCATGAATTTTTGTAATGCATTGTTTAATCAAAGTGTGTATATAGTGAAGGGGTTCTGGGGTACAGCACACTCAAGGTGTAGCCCTTTTTGTCCCTATTCCCACTCTTATGCACAAATTCCAAAACAACATATTTTTAAGGTAGTCCTTTAATAAATCTGGTGTATTATGTTTTTTAACATTTTATTTTATATTGGAGTACAGTTGATTAACAATATTGTGTTAGTTTCAGGTGTACAGCAAGTGATTCAGTTATACATATACATGTATCTATTATTTTTCAAATTATTTTCCCATTTAGGTTGTTACATACTATTGAGCAGAGTTTCATGTGCTATACACTAGGTCTTTGTTGGTTATTCATTTTACATATAGCAGCGTGTACATGTCAATCCCAAACTCCCGAACTTTCCCTCTCCACGACCCTTTCCCCCAGCAACCATAAGTTAATTCCCTAAGTCTGTGAGTCTATTACTGTTTTGTAAAAAAATTCATTTGTATCATTTTTTTCTTTTTGATTCTGCATATAAGGGATATTATATAATATTTCTATTTCTCTGTCTGACTTACTTCACTCAGTATGACAACCTCTAGGTTCATCCATGTTGCTGCAAATGGCATTATTTCATTCTTTTTAATAGTTGAATAATATTCCATTGTATATAAGTACAAAATCTTTTTTATCCATTGATCTGTCAATGGATATTTGGGTTTCTTCCATGTCTTGTAAACAGTGCTTCAATGAATGTTGGGGTGCATGTATCTTTTCAAACCATGTTTTTCTCTGTATACATTTCCAGGAGTGGGATTGCAGGATCATATGATAGCTCTATTTTTAGTTTCTTAAGAAACATCCATATTGTTCTCCATAGTGGTTGCACCAATTTACATTACCCCAAAAGCATAGGAGGGTTCCCTTCTCTCTACACCCTCTCCAGGATTTATGGTTTCTGTATTTTTTATAATAGCCATTATGACTGGTGTGAGATGATATTTCATTGTAGTTTTGATTTGCATTTATCTAATAATTAGTGAAGTTGAACATCTTTTAATATGGATCTTGGCCATCTGTATGTTTTCTTCGGAGAAATGTCTATTTAGGACTTCTGTGCATTTTTTAATTGGGTCATTTGTTTTGATAATATTAAGCCACAAAAGCTGTTTGTAAATTTTGGAGACTAATCCTTTGTCAGTCACATCATCTGCAAATATTTTCTCCTATTCTGAAGGTGTCTTTTCATTTTGTTTCTGGTTTCCTTTCCTGTGCAAAGCTTTTAGTGTAATTAGGTTCCATTTGTTTATGTTTGTTTTTATTTCCATTATTCTGGGAGATGGCTCAAAAAGATATTGCTATGATTTATGTCTCAGTGTTCTGCCTATGTTTTCCTATAAGAATTGTATAATGTCCAGTCTCACATTTATGTCTTTAATCCATTCTGAGTTTATTTTTATGTATGGTGTTAAAGAATGTTCCAATTTCATTTTTTTGTTTTGCATGTAGTTGTCCAGTTTCCCCACAAATAGTCAAGAGATCAATACAGGAAGAAGATACAACAATTGTAAATATGTATGCACCCAACATAGGAGCACCTCAATATATAAGGAAAATACTACCAGCCATAAAGGGAGAAGTGGACAGTAACACAATAATAGTGGGGGAATTAAACATCCCACCTTCATCATAGACAGGTCACCCAGACAGAAAATCAATAAGGAAACACAGGCCTTAAATAACACTTTAGACCAGATGGACTTAACTGATATTTATAGAGCATTCTAACCAAAAGCAGAAGAATACATGTCTTCTCATGTGCACATGGAATATTCTCTAGGATTGACCACATGCTGGGACACAAAGCAAGCATCAGTAAGTTTAATAAAATTGAAATCATATCAAGCATCTTTTCTGACCACAACACTATGAGATTAAAAATAAACTACAAGAAAAAATTGTAAAAAGCACAAACACATGGAGGCAAAGCAATATGCTACTAAACAAACAATGGATCATTGAAGAAATCAAAGAGGAAATCAAAAAATACCTAGAGACAAATGACAATGAAAGCACAATGATCCAAACTTATGGGATGCAGCAAAAGCAGTTCTAAGAAGGAAGTTTGTAGCAATATAATCTTACCTCAGGAAACAAGAAAAATCACAAATAAACAACCTAACCTTACACCTAAAGCAACTAGAAGAAGAAGAACAAACAAAACCTAAAATTAGTAGAAAGAAAGGAATCATGAAGATAAGAGCAGAAATAAATGAAATAGAGATGAAGAAAACAATAGCAAAGATCAATGAAACTAAAAGCTGGTTCTTTGAGAAGATAAACAAAATTGATAAACCGTTAGCCAGACTCATCAAGAAAAAAAGGGAGAGGACTCAAACCAATAAAATTAGAAATGAAAAAGGAGAAGTTACAACAGTCATCGCAGAAATACAAAGGATCATAAGAGACTACTACAAGCAACTGTATGCCAAAAAAATGGACAACCTGGAAGAAATGGACAAATTCCTAGAAACGTAAAATTTCCCAAGACTGAACCAGGAAGAAATAGAAAATATGAATGATCAATCACAAGTACTGAAATTGGAACTGTGATTAAAAAACTTCCAATGATCAAAAATCCAGGACCAGATGGCTTCACAGGCAAATTCTATCAAACACTTAGAGAAGATCTAACACCTACCCTTTTGAAACTGTTCCAAAAAATTACAGAGGAAGGAAAACTTTCAAACTCATTCAATGAGGCCGCCACTCCCCCTTATACCAAAACCAGACAAAGACACCACAAAAAAGAAAATTACAGGCCAATACCACTGATGAATATAGACACAAAAATCCTCAACAAAATAGTAGCAATCTGAATTCAATAATACATTAAAAGGGTCATACACCATGATAAAGTGGGATTTATCCCAGGGATTTTTTTTTTTTATACCAAGGAGGATTTTTCATTATCTGCAAAGCAATCACTGTGGTACACCACATCAACAAATTGAAGAATAAAAGCCATATGATCATCTTAATAGGTGCAGAAAAAGCTTTTGACAAAATTCAACAACAATTTATGATAAAAAAAAACAAAAAAAGCTCTCCAGAAAGTGGGTATAGAGGAAAGATACCTCAACATAATAAAGACCATATGTGACAAGCGTACAACTAACATCATACTCAACCATGAAAAGCTGAAAGCATTTCATCTAAGATCAGGAACAAGACAAGAATGTCCATTCTCACCACTTTTATTCAACATAGTTTTGGAAGTCCTAGCTATAGCAATTATAGAAGAAAAAGAAATAAAAGGAATCCAAATTGGAAAAGAAGAATTTAAACTATCACTGTTTGCAGGTGACATGTTACTATACATAGAAAATCCTAAATATGCTACCAGAAAACTACTAGAGCTCATCAATGAATTTGGTAAAGTTGCAGGTTACAAAATTAGTACACAGAAATCTGTTGCATTTCTATACACTAACAACAAAAGATCAGAAAGAGAAATTAAAGAAACAATCCCATTTACCATCTCATCAAAAATAATAAAATACCTAGGAATAAACCTACTTAAGGAAACAAAAGAACTGTACTCCAGAAAGAATAAGACACTGCTGAAAGAAATGGAAGGTGACACAGATAGATGGAAAGATATACCATATTCTTTGATTGGAAGAATCAATATTGTCAAAGTGACTATGCTACCCAAGGCAATCTACAGATTCAATGCAATCCCTATCAAATTACCAATGACAGTTTTTACAGAACTAGAATAAAAAATCTTAAAATTTGTATGGAGACACACACACACAAAAACCTGAATAGCCAAATCAATCTTAAGAAAGAAAAACGGAGCTGGAGGAATAAGGATCCTTAATATCAGGCTATATTTCAAAGCTATACTCATCAAAACAGTATGGTACTGGCACAGAAATAGAAATATAGATCAATGGACCAGTACAGAAAGCCCAGAAATTAACCCACACACCTATGGTCAATTAATGTACAACAAAGGAGGCAAGATTATATAATGGAGAAAAAAACAGTCTCTCAATAAATTGTGCTGGGAAAACTGGACAGCTACATTGTATATTATGGTTTTCCCCCTGGCTCAATGATTGCTACTAATCTCCAACATTATGGTCAGAAAAAAGAAGGAAAAGGAGGTAGTCTGCTATGGTTCAGTCTCACCATTTATTCTCCAACAGAGCAGACAGAGTAAGGTCACTTCATTTTCCAGTAAAAAGACCCCAGTTTTGTTTTGACACCTTTTATTTCACTGAAGAAGACAACCACTGTCCTTATTAGAGAAATCTCTACTGACTTGTGATGCTGGGTAATTATGAGAATGTGATCTCATGTGGAATTTTAATCAGATGTTGTCCCTGGACCAAGTCCTGGTGCAACTGTACTTAGAATATGCCTTCTCCAGGTAAAATGACACTTAATTGCAATTACATGAAGCCTGTGGTAGAGAAAGTAAGCAAAAGTATGTATAGAAATAATGGAATGTAAAATATATTAAAAAGCATTTAACTACACAAGTAAACAAAATATTACAGCATAAAATGTGTTTTGCCTATTGCTTTGGGAGAGTTTAGTTTTCTTAGTATTCATCATTGGCAGACATGTGAGGAAATGGCCTCTGATTCATTGGAGGTAAGAATGTAAATAACTAAGTTTTTGAAAGGGTAATTTGCATAAAGCTATCAAAAGGTTTAAAATATACATATATTTTAGTCCAGCGATCCTACTTCTAGGTAGATATATTCAGTGTTTTTCTGTAAAAGTTTGTTGCAAGGTAACTATAATTAAATCAAATCCAGAGGAGAACTAATCTAAATGCCAGAATAAGATATTATTTATAAATTATATGTTTACACTATGAACTTTTCTGCAGACATTAGAAATAATGTAAAAGCATCTAAATTCAGGAAATATAATACATCATTAAATAAAAATAGTAATTACACCAGTAAGACACATTATTAAAGTATACTTGACATATATATGTTTATATGTATATATATGCAAAAAGGTTTTTTTAGCAAAATACTAATTGTGATTTTCTTGAAATGATGACATTGTGAGTTATTGCCTATGACTGATTATTTTGATTGTGGGCTTTTAAATTTTCATTTTTAAAATTTTCACTATAAAAATACAGTAGTTTTATAATCCAAAAAGCCTATGTTTATATAGGGAGAAGTCAAGACAACCAAAGAGTAGGAGGACGTAGAGTACACCTCTCCCCACAAATGCATCAAGGCTACCTCTACAAATGGAACAATTCTCACAGAGCACCTGCTAAACACTGGCAGAGGAACTCAGACACCTAAAAGAACAAGAAAGTTTCCTGTGTAACTGGGTATGACTAAAGAAAGAAGAAGGGACAAGGAAGAGGAGAGGAAGTGGGATAGGACCTGTGTCACTGTCTCCATAGCACCCACAGCAGTCTAGACCCATGAATACTGCGATCTTGGGACATGACTTCAGTGGATCTATGCTGGTGGCCTGGTGAAAACAATGTGTGAGAGTCATCAGGCCCAATTGCCAACATAACCATGGTTAAGTTTTGGCCAAGAACAGTGCCAACAACAGTGTAATATGAAAGCTCACACAACTGGTGAAAGGTGACCCAACAGAGCACACCCACACCCACAGGTGAACAGCTCCAGAGGAGGAATACTCAGTGGAATCTCCCCCATAGGACTGCTCCAATCCCACCTACCTAACACCACAGATCAGAAACACAGCTAAGAAAGAGATCTAGGGGTTCCTTCTCCAACAACTAGGGAGCAGACCCCATCCGGGACAGGACAGTGACAACCACAGAGAAAAGGGGAGACCCTACTCAATATCTAGTGCAAGCTATGGTCACCACAACATCAGTCACACCTCTTGTCGAAGGGATAATGGCCAGCATACACTGAAGAAAGAAATGGCAGACATCTATACTACAAACAGTGCCCACGCCAAAAAAATTAAACCCACACAGGCTACACAGGAATGTTTCCACATAAAAATAACCCTCCAAGACAGTCTGAGGTTCTGGTATCAAGAGACTTTAGCCTTGAAGGTTAGCAGAACATTTAGCCTTGAAGGTCAGCAGGGCTTGAGTTCAAGAGCTCCACAGGGCTGGAGGAAACAGAGACTTCACCATTGAAGGGTGCACAAAATGTCTCACATGCACTTGGACCCAGCACAAAGCAGTACCTCCACAAGAACCTGGGCTAGACTTACATGGGGGGTCTTTGAGTGTCCCTCGGGGTGGTGAGTGTCAGCTGTAGCTCACTAAGGGGGCAATGACACTGGTAGAAGTCCTGGGAAAAATTGATTGGCGTGAGCTCTCCCAGAGGCCCCCATTTTGGCACCAAGACCTGGCTCCACCCAACAACCTGTAGGTTCAAGTATTGGAAATCCTCAGGACAAACAACCAACTTGATAGGAACACAGACCCACCCATCAGAAGACAGGCTGCCTAAAGTAGTACTAAGCTCACAGCCACCTGAAAAGACCCAAATTAACCCACCAGAGGGCAGACACCATTCCCTCCCACCAAGATGCCTACACAAGCCCCTGGACTAACCACATCCACCAGGAGGCAGACAAGAAGGAAGAGGAACTATGGTCCTGCAGCCTATGGAAAGGAGACCACAAACACAGAAATTAAGACAAAATGAGATGAGAGGGAAATATGTGGCAGATGAAGGAACAAAACAAAAACATATGAGAACAACTAAAGGAAGAGGAGATAGGCAATCTACCTGAAAAATAATTCACAGTAATGATAGTAAAGATGATTCAAAATCTTGGAAACAATAGAGGCACAGACCGAGAAGGTAAAAGAAATGCTTAACACAGAGATAGAAGGTTTAAGAACAAACAAACAGAGGTGAACAACACAATAAATGAAATGAAAAATATACTAGAAGGAATCTAGCTGAATACACTAGAAGAATAAATGAGGCAGAGGAACGAATAAGTGAGCTGAAAGACAGAGTGGTGGAAATCACTGCCACAAGACATAATAAAGGGGAAAAAATGCAAAGAAATGAGGGTAACATTAATCACAACAACATTCCCATTAATCACAACAACATTCAAATTATAGGGATACAAGAAGAAGAAGAGAAAGGGAAAGGGCCTGAGAAAATATTTGAAGAGATTATAGCTGAAAACTCTCTTAACAGGGAAAGGAAACAGTTCCCCAAGTCCAGGAAGCACAGAAAGTCCCATACAGCATAAGCAACAAGGGAAAAGCAACAAGTAACATAAAGGTAACATCCCTGTAAGGTTATCAGTAGATTTTTCAGCAGAAACACTGCAGGCCAGAAGAGAGTGGCATGATATATTAAAAGTAATGAAAGGGAAAAATCTACACCCAAGAATACTCTACCCAGCAAGGCTGTCATACAGATTCAATGGAGAAATCAAAAGATTTACAGACAAGCAAAAGCTAAGAGAATTCAGCACCACCAAACTAGCCTTACGATGAATGCTAACAGACCTATTCAAGGTAGAAAAAAAAAAAAAGAAGCCATAACTAGGAACAAGAAAATCACAAATGGAGAAGCTCATCAGTAAAGGCAAACATAAAGTAATAGTAGGAAATCATCCACAGAGAAATATGACATCAAAAAAGAAACTGTGAGACTTAGACAACTTTGTACGTATATAGACTGCTATATCAAAACCTCATGGGAAGTGTAAACCAAAAAAACTCTGATAGATACACACACAAAAAGGAAAAGCAACCCAAAGACAACACTAAAGATAGTAATCAAACCACAAGAGGATAGAACCAAAGAAGAAAGGAAGAAAGAAGACCAACAAAAACAAATCCAAAACAATTAAAAAACAGCAGTAGGAACATACATATCAATAATTACCTTAAATGTAAATGAATTAAATATTCCAACCAAAAGACATGGAAAGATGGATACAAAAACAAGACTTGTATATATGTTGCCTACAAGAGACCCACTTCAGACCTAGGGACACATGCAGACTGAAACTGAGGGGATGGAAAAAGATCTTCCATGCAAACAGAAATCAAAAGAAAGCTGGAGTAACAATACTCATATCAGACAAAATAGACTTAAAAAAAAAAAAAAGACTGTTATAAGAGACAAGGAAGGACACTACATAATGATCAAGGGATCAATCCAATAAGAAGATATAACAATTGTAAATATATATGCACCCAACTTCAATATATAAGGCAAATGCTAACAGCCATAAAAGGGGAAATTGACAGCAACACAGTGAAAAGCGGGGTACTTTAACACCCCACTTACACCAATGGACAGATCATTCAGAAAAAAATCAATAAGCAAACATAGGCCTTAAATGACACATTAGACTAGGTTGACTTAATTGATATTTATAGGACATTCTATCCAAAGCAGCACGATACACTTTCTTCTCAAGGGCACATGGAATATTCTCTAGGATACATCACATCTTGGGTCACAAATCAAACCTCAGTAAATTTAAGAAAATTGAAATCATATCAGGCATCTTTTCTGACCACAGCACTATGAGATTAGAAATAAAGTACAAGGGGGACTTCCCTGGTGGCACAGTGGTTAAGAATCCACCTGCCAATGCAGGGGACATGGGTTTGATCCCTGGTTCTGGATGATCCCACATGAGGTGGAGCAACTAAGCCTGTGTGCCACAACTACTGAACATGTGCTCTAGAGTCTGCAAGCCACAACTACTGAGCTGGCATGCCACATCTACTGAAGCACACACACCTAGAGCCTGTGCTCTGAAACAAGAGAAGCCACCACAATGAGAAGCCCACACACCTCAATGAAGAGTAGACCCCACTCACTGCAACTAGAGAAAGCCTGTGCACAACAATGAAGACCCAGCAGAGCCAAATATAAATAAATAAATATATTAAGAAAAGAGAAAGTCTGCAAATAGTTTATAAAAAGAAAGAAAGAAAGTACAGGAAAAAAATGTAAAAACACAAACAGAAGGAGGCTAAACCATATGTTACTAAACAACCAATGGATCACTGAAGAAATCAAAGGGGAAGTAAAAAAATACCTAGAGATAAATGACAACAAAAATACGACAATCCAAAACCTGTGGGATTCAGCAAAAGCAATTCTAAGAGGAAAGCTTATAGTAATACAATCTGACCTCAGGAAACAAGAAAAATCTCAAACAAACAACCTGTCATTTCACCTAAAGCAACTAGAGAAAGAAGAACAAACAAAACCCAAAGTTAGTAGAAGGAATAATCATAAAGTTTAGGGCAGAAATAAATGTAATACAGACGAAGAAAACAATAAAAAAGATCAATGAAACTAAAAGCTGGGTCTTTGAGAAGATAAACAAAATTTTAAAACTTTTAGTTAGACTCATCAGAAAAAAAAAAGGGAGAGACTCAAATCAATAAAATTAGAAATGAAAAAGAAGTTACAATGGACACCACAGAAATACAAAGGATCATAAGAGACTACTAAAAGCAACTGTATGCCAATAAAATGGACAACCTGGAAGAAATGGACAAATCTTTAGAAAGGTACAATCTCCCAAGACTGAAGCAGGAAGAAATAGAAAATGGAACAAACCAATCACAAGTACTGAAATTGAACCTGTGATTTAAAAAATTCCAACAAACAAAAATCCAGGAGCAGATGGCTTCACAGGCAAAGTCTATCAAATAATTAGAGAAGAGTTTACACCTACCCTTCTGAAACTCTTCCAAAAAATTGCAGAGGAAGGTACACTCCCAAGTTCATTCTACGAGGCCAACATCACCCTGATACCAAAACCAGACAAAGATGTCACAAAGAAAGAAAACTACAGGCCAATATCACTGATGAACATAGATGCAAAAATCCTCAACAAAATACTAGCAAACAGAATCCAACAGCACATTAAAAGGATCATACACCATGATCAAGTGGGAGTTACCACAGGGATACAAAGATTCTTCAATATATGCAAATCAATCAATCTGATACACCACATCAACAAATTGAGGGATAAAAACCATATGATCATCTCAATAGGTGCAGAAAAAGCTTTTGATAAAATTCAAGAATCATTTATGATAAAAAATATCTGTCCAGAAACTGGGCATAGAGGGAACCTACCTCAACATAATAAAGTCCATATACAATAAACCCACAGCTAACATCATTCTTAATGGTGAAAAATTGAAAGCATTCCCTCTAAGATCAGAACAAGCCAAGATATCCATTCTTGCCATTTTTATTCAGCATAGTTTTGGAAGTTCTAGCCACAGCAATCAGAGAAGAAAAAGAAATAAATTAAAACCAAATTGGAAAATAAGTTAAACTATCACTGTTTGCAGATACATGATACTATACATAGAAAATTCTAAATATGCTACCAGAAAACCAATAGAGCCCATCAGTGAATTTGGTAAAGTTGTAGGATACAAAATTTATACAAGGAAATGTCTTGCATCCCTATACATTAACAACCAAAGATCAAAAAGAGAAATTAAGGAAACAATCCTGTTTACCATTTCATCAAAGAGAATAAAATACCTAGGAATTAACCTACCTAAGGAGGCAAAAGCCCTGCACTCTCAAAACTCTAAGATGCTGATGAAAGAAATCCAAGTGACACAAACAGATGGAGATATATGCCATGTTCATGGATGGGAAGAATCAATATTGTGAAAATGACTGTACTACCCAAAGTAATCTACAGAGTCAATGCAATACCTATCAAATTATCAATGCCATTTTTCACAGAATTTGAACAAAAATATTTTACTATTTATATGGAAACACAATGGACCCCAAATAGGAAAGAAATCTTGAAAAAGAAAAACGTAGCTGGGGGAATCAGGCTCCCTGACTTCAGACTATAAGACAAATCTACTGTCATCAAAACATTATGCTTCTGGCACCACAACAGAAATACAGATCAATGGAACAGGTTAGAAGGTCCAGAAATAAACCTATGCACTTATAGTCAATTAATTTACGACAAAGGAGACAAGACTATACAATGAAGAAAAGACAGTCTTTTCAACATGTGGTGCTGGGAAAACTGGGCAGCTACATGTAAAAGAATGAAATTAGAACACTCCCTACCACCATACACAAAAATAAACTCAAAATGGATTAAAGACCTAAATATAAGGTCAGACACTATAAAAATCTTAGAGGAAAATATAGGCAGAACACTCTGACATAAACTGCAGCAATATCTTTTTTGATCCACCTCCTAGAGTAATGAAAATAAAAACAAAAATAAAGAAATGTGAATTAAAAGCTTCTACACAGCAAAGGAAACCACAAACAAAACAAAAAGACAACCCACAGAATGGGAACCCAATCAAAAAAACTGGTGGAAGACCTAAATAGACATTTATTCAAAGAAGATGGATGGCCAAAATGCACATGAAAAGAGACATATCATCACTAATCATTAGAGAAATGCAAATCAAAACTACAATAAGGTATCACCTCACACCAGTCAGAATGGCCATCATCAAAAATATACAAACAATAAATGCTGGAGATGATGTAGAGAAAAGGGAGCTCTCCTACACTGTTGGGGGGAATGTAAGTTGGTACAACCATTATGGAGAACAGTATGGAGGTTCCTTTAAAAACTAAGTATAGAACTCCATATGATCTAGCAATCCCACTTCTCAGTATATATCTGGAGAAAATGATAATTCAAAAAAATACATGCACCCCAATGTTCATTGCAGCACTATTTACAATACCCAAGACATGGAAGCAACCTAAATACCCATCAACAGAGGAGTGGATATAGATGTGGTACATATACATGATGGAATATTAGCCATAAAAAAGCGCAAAATAATGTCATTTGCAGCAACATGGATGTAGCTAGAGATTGTCATACTGAGTGAAATAAGTCAGACAAAGACAAATATCATATAATATCACTTATATGTGGAATGTAAAAAAAATGGTACAAATGAACTATATATAAAACAGATAACTAATAAGAACCTACTGTATAGCACAGGGAACTCCACTTAATACTCTGTAGTGACCTATATGGCAACAAAATATAAAAAAGAGTGGATATATGTATATATATATATATATAACTGATTCACTTTGCTGTGCACCTGAAACTAACACCACATTGTAAATCAACTATACTCCAATAAAAGTTATTTTTAAAAACTATGATCATAAAAGCTTTTATAACCTAAGCAAACTATGTATACCGCCTACTTTCTCGTTCATTCATCCATTTCACATGCATTATCTTCTAACTACACCGATTCATATTTATATACTCTACTAATATATCAGTTTTATTAAGATGATCACATTAATTTTCAGGAGGATTCTGAAGTAGAGCAGTTAAGTGATAATAAACTGCTTTCACAAAACACATTTTTTTAAAAATTAGTAAGATGCATAAATCTTAAGTCTACCACTCAATGAACTTTTACTTAAATAAATAATGCTGGTCAATTTTTAGAGCATTTCCACCACCTAGATCAAAACTTAGATCATACCTGTCAACTATGAATGTTGTTTCATATGCTTTTCCACTCAGCCACACCCAGCACTTTAATTCATAGTAGTTATAGAGGTAATAGCAAAATCTACCAGTTATTTAGTTTGTGCCATGTGCTTGATTCTGTGCTAGATCCTTTAATCAAAATATCTCCTTTAATAGGATGATTCTCTACTTCTGATATACAATGCAGCATTTTCATTATCAATCAGCTAGTCCAAAGTCACACAGATTGTTAGTGGCTAATGGAACACAAAGATTTATTTGGCTTAAAACTTGAGAACTTTATCCACATGAGGCAGACTTTCATTAATTTGAACAATGGAGTTTGGTAATAACTACATGCTCCAAATAATGACAGTAAAACTAGTTGAGACATCAAATAATGTAAAACTGACAGAGATAAACACTGGAGACAAATACCTAGGGAAGGATAATCCTAAAGTGCCCTGCCCACTCAGAAATTAGTTTGGAGAGGTTTTAGGATTAAAGTCACTATACTACATCATATTATTCTGGTAGAATCAATCCTTAAAAAGAAGATTATATGTCCTTCAATATTTCAAGGAAACAATCTAGCATTTAGAAGTTTTTATTAAAAAATAAAATAAAATATACACTGTGTATTAACCTAACTGTAAAACCAAAGAATTCATCCGAAGTCTTACAGAAAATTTAACTGGACAATGGTTAAATTAGCAGAGATATTATGAATCTGAAACTAAATTAAAATTAATTTTAATGGCTGTGTATGTACAAGTCCTCAGTTCATTACTCTTCCGACAGTTTCATTACTCTGCAGAGATGGAGGAAATTTGCATTTCCCCAGGCTATGCTTCTTTAAGTGACTGACCAGGAGTGAGGCTTCTCCTGGACTCACAACATTAATGGGCCACACACTAATTAGCAGCAGGAGGAAGTAGTCTTTACAATGCGTGTAAATTAAGTATATTATCAGCAGGCTTTTCTCTTAAAGCCGTTCCTTGGGAAAATGCACTCTGGAGACCTCTCTTCCTTTCACAGCAGCAAAAAAGGTCAATTCACCTTCAATTCTGCCTCAGAGATAAATTAAAATTGGCTACTTGTATCAGGTGGGAAAAGAAAGTGTGATTTCCCACATCAGGGAACCACCATTACAAATTCAGAGCTCTATCCTCTGGCTATATTACTCATATTTATTTCCTGTGGGTTTAGAAAAGCAAGACTTAGAAATGAATGGCATTCTAGACTGCTCACAAGGGATATGCCTCCAGCCAAACTCCTGCTTTAACTTTACGTAAGTCTCCAGATGCTACATGTGTGATTCTGCCATCATAAATTTTCAGTTATAGCAGACTCAGAAACAATGCGATGGGGAAGCCATACAGGTTTGGAGGAAGAAAATAGCAAGATCAAACAAATACCAGGGGCCCAAGGGATGGGATGATTCCAGAGGAGGGGTTGCATTACGAAAAGAAGATGAACTATAATGACAATTTGCTTTCTTTGAACCATTGACAGTTCTCAGATGTAGTAAAAAGGACCCAGTCCTGAATCAAGTCAGCCAGCTAATCAACCTCTGAACAGGATATCGCCACTTTGAATAACATGCCCTACATTCCAAAAATAAAAAAAAAACTTATCTGTATTTCAGCTTAGTCATATCCATAGAGGAAGCATTCCAAAGTTTTGACCTCTGTTAGCATCAAGGGATCAGGAATGAAAATTAGCATTAGCCCACAGGCCCTTAGCTGAATCATACTCATACTAAGTGCAATGTTACAGGGACCTGGAAAATATCAGAAATGTCTTTACATATACCTAATTTTTCTTAAACTGTTTTATGAAGAACTTCATATAGAAATCTTGCATGTAATTTCTATACTCTGGGCAAATTTCAGATTCTAAAGAACTCTCACCTAAACTCTCCATTCTCCCTCCCACTCTGCTCCCAATCCCAAACATTATTAATCCACTCTTTCTTCAACATACCTTCTTCCCACTCTATATCACTTGACATTTTTGATTTAGCAAATATTGGAGGATTTTTTAAAGTATTTTGTTTGGATCAGAAAAGGTGTTCTGCACTCTTTTCCAAGGTGTTCTACAATTTACTCACTTAGCCTAGCCATTTTCTATTCTGAGAACAGTGAGTCTCAATCCTGATCACACATGATAACCATCTGGAAAACTTGAGGGGAAAAAGCATACTTGGGGCATACTCAAGACCAATTAAATATCCAAGTACAAGGCCTTGACATTATATTTAAAAAATTCCCTAGGTGGCATTGATATTCATCTGTGTCAAGTACACTGTATTAAGAGTTTAATGCTTAAATCAGAGGAAAAGAAACAAAGAACAGAGACATTTCAAAGATCCAATGGATGGTTCCTGATTCCTGTGTTACTATTGCAGATGAAACTCCACAGACATTTTAAACAGAGTTTCATATGGCAAGCTAAACAGGATATAAGCAAGGGACTCAGTGCCAGGGCTCTAATCCCTGAATCACTCTATGAGATTACAAACCATACTTTTATCTCCTTGCAGATCCCCATCCCCAAGAGGAATTTAGAGGAAGAAGTTTCAAAACAGAAATAATCAAAATGCTGCAGCAGGAAATCTGTTAGGAAACATATAGCACAAGAAGAAAAATATCAGGTGGCATTAATTAAGTTCTCCCAAAGCCCTGAGAAACACTTATTTGAGGACTAGAAAGATATCATCAATTATACTAACATGTCTTCTAACTGGAAAGAAACTGCTATAGTCAATATGATGCTTGAATGCAGAGCCTCTGATTCTTGTTGTGAGGATACATTTTGTCTACAAAGACTTTGAAGTGTTTGTGAGCAGGAATTTGCTTTGTGAAACTTTTTACTTCCCACTCCCAGGCCTCATACCCAGTGACTTACTAATGATGAATACTATTGTTACATGCTGGATGGAACAACTGAGGCACAATCTATCTCCTTTGCATCATAGATAAAGAAATGTTTTAAATTATATTTTAAAAACAGAGACCTACAAGGGTAAATAACTTTCCAAGGCCTCATGCTGACAGAGAAAGTTAGGGATAGGTTAACTACAGATTTGTGATCACCAGACACAACTGGGCAGGCAACATTTCTGTGCAATCTTCTTTTCTATTTCTTGACACCTTGCTGGCCCACTCTCAACAATGACTATATCAAAACATATTCCCTCTCTTCAAATATGTAGTATCCCAAACTGCACCTCTTACCTCATATCTCCTGTTCATTCAGAGAGTCTATTTCCTTATAATTTTGGCTTGCACATGGCCCATTGTGGCCACTGAGACCCATCTTTTTATCAGGACTCTTCAGCCTCACTAGCAATGGAAAATTTCTCTCTCTCTTTCTCTTTTCCTCATCCTCTCCACATCTTTCTACTTGTCTTTCTCTTCATATTTTTATTCAGCACTAAATGGATCTAGTTGATTCAGGTAATTTTTTCTGACACCAGACCTCATCAAAAAACTCTGAGCCAGACTTTTGTTCCTTGAGTAGCTTCTCTGGGGGCAACAATTTTCCCTAAAAGATGTTTTAATACGGATGAAACTGCATCAAATACTTTTCTGCCTTCAGGGCGGAGCTATTACACCAATCTTGTGCTCTCTTTGGGCCCAGATAATTCTGATATTCAGCAGGGATGAGATCATTTACTAAAAGCTTAATGCTTAACTAGCATGTCAAAGTTTCAGTTATGTTGGATGTCTTTTTCCAACATTACCATCACAGGTTAACATTCCAGAAATGTTGAACAGAGTCTCATAGAACAACTTAAGCAGGTTAACTTGATGAATAATTACTGTTCATGGAAATGAATTTATATATGAGAGTAATTTTATAAATGCATTTGAATTAAATGCTACTGTTTTTAATTATACAGAAAAGGATTTTTCCATACATAAATGACATCTTAAGCATCAAAAGACAGTTGAAAATATTTGTTGTATGTGTGCTGGGTACGGGGAGTGGGAATATAGGTTTTATAATTGCATTAAATTTACTCAGCAAGTGCAGAAGGTAAACTTGATTTAGTTCTTTCAAAGAGAAAGGTGATTAATTTATTCCCTTGGGAAGCCACAACTTTTGTTAATATTTTAAATGCATTTTAGATTTTTATTAGAGTTATACAAGCACACACATCATTTAAAATCCAAATAATGTTATCAGGTTCATACCAAAAAGGAACAGTCTTCGTCCCATTGCATCCCACCAACCAGACCTACTTTTCAAAAGCAACCATTTCCACGTTTCAAAACTATTTGATTATATTGCTATTTGTGTTAAGGGATTTCAGATTTCATTCACAGCAGATAAACATTTAACTCTCTGACGGGCCCGATCCCTCCAACCCCATATTCCCTTCCATGCATCTTCCAAACTTGACTCAATTTCATGGAAATTTTTGGCATCTTGTAATCATAATAGCATTATTCTTATTCATAAATGTTCACTGTTGCACCAAGTAATAAAATATATTATAACAATATTTCTTTTCCTTCCTAGATTTTATATTTGTTTCATTTTTTAATCTGCTGTTCTATGTAAAGATTAATTTTTTTAAATCCCAAGCAGATCTTTCAAACACCTTACTAGTATTATTTTCAGAATATTCAAATACAATTTTAATTATGTATACTCTAAATATTCAAATACATTAGAAAACTTCTCATGTCCAAGTTTACATACATATATACTTTTTCCCTACTTTCTTGAGCATCTCCCTGGAGGAGTGATCTGTCTTTCTTCTCCAAACAAATGGACTGTTCTATAGATCACCCTACACAGTGTCTACTATGGACTCTTTGTACCAATGTTAAGCCTCCTGTTTCCTAGATCCTATATGTACCTCTTTGTTAGTTTATTTCTTAACATTTTAATAGCACCTACTAATTAAGGGCACATGGGAGACAACATTTTTGAGACCATTAATGTCTTAAAACGTCCTTGTCCTCCTCTTACACTTTATTGATAATAGGTTTGGTCAAGAATTATAGTTTAAAAATGATTGTACTTCAAAATTTGAAGTCATTGTTCCATTATCTCTTAATTTCCAGTATTTCTGTTCATAACATTAATGCCAAAGACTTTGCCTTTTTTTGTCTTTTTTTCAGGAATCTTTTAGCACCTTATCTAATTGTAGTAGAATTTCATTATGATATACTTTAATGTGGGCCTTTTATTTTTCTTCATTTATTGTACTTGGGCTCTCCATGAAACCATAAATATAGAGATCCATGCCCTTTAGTTCCAGGGCACATTAATTTTTAGAGAATATCCACCTCCTATTTTCTCTAATGCCTGTTAGTTGGGTGTTGGATCTCTTAACTATTTTTTAAATTTTCATATATTTTATCTCCTATTTTTCTTTGTTATTGTCTATGTAGTTCTACTTTATGGGAGATATTCTTGACTATATCTTCTAACAGTTTTTATTCTTGTTTCTTTCTCTAATAATAAAATTTTTGTTATATAACTCATATATTCTCATTTTTCTGAGCAATCATTTATTTTAATAGGTACAATTAATTAAATATCACCGTATGCTAAATGCTTTGCTAAGCACATTTCATACATCATCTTGTTTAATTCTTATAATCACTTTTGATGGTTTCAGAAATATTATTACCACTTAAAACAGGAAGATGCCAAGAGTCCAAACTTTTAAAAAATGCTGATTAATTCTGGCTATGTAGATATTGCTCACTTTTTGCCAAGTATTGTATTATGATTAGTTCTTAATTTATAGAGAATTTTTGCTGATAAATGCCAAATGTGAATCGGTTTGACTGGAGATCTCTAACTCTGCTGCCAGTTGTGTGAGACTACTAGAGGTGGAGGCACTGCTTCATTATCTGTACCCCTTTAGTACTCTTAACCCATCATCATTGTATACATCATATTGCCATTTCTTTTTCTTCAGAATTCTTAGATATCAGTCTCCCTATGACAGGGAAAACTTTTATTTTCTTCATAAATCAGCACCCATATCAGTGCCTGGAAAAGTATTTGTAAAAAATGTTGATAATTGAAGAAACTTTTGGAAAGCAAACAATTGCTGCTAATTTTATCTGATGTGCCAAAATCACTTTCCACGTTTTTAAGTCCTTAAGGTAGGACTTATCTATAGGTGAGGTAAGATTTGTTTCTGTTGTCTTATCCATAGAGAAGAGATAATTATATATTCTTTCATTCTATTATTTTTTGTTTGTTTCTTTTTTTTTAGTTGGTGGTGGTGTTGTTTTTAATTATTTTTCATTTTTACTTTTTATTTTATTGTTTTCAATACTTTTTATTTTTCTATTTTTACTCTATTTTTTGTTGTTTTGTGGGTTTTTCTTGTTTTTGTTATTTCTTTTTTCGTTTTTATGTGTTTGTTTTATGTCTCCTTTGCCTCATTTTTTAGTTTGCTTTCTGTTTTTCTTTTGTTTTTCACTTTTTGGTTTTGTTAGTTTAGTCCTAATGGATTACATTCATCTTTGAGTTCTTTTCTTTGTTCACTGACTTTTTTGTTTTCTCTGTGTTTATTTTTCTGTCTGCTTCCTTGTTTCTGTTTGTTTGGTTTTGTTCTTATCATTTGTCTTGGGTTTTGTCTGTTTTCTTTCTTCTTTTTTTTTTTGAGTGTGTGTTGTTGTTATTATGGTTGCTGTTTGTTTTTGTTTTTGCTATTTGTCTTGGATTTTGTTTGTCTCTTTGTTTTCTTTTCCTTTTCTTTCTTTTTTCTCTGGCCATGATTTACACCTTGCAGGCTCTTTGTTCCCTGGCCAGGGATTGGGTCCAGGTCTCTGGGGTGTGAGCACCAAGTCTAAGATGCTGGACTTCCAGAAAATTCCTGGGTCCAGGGAATATTAATCAGCATGCACTCTCCTGGAGGTATCCATCTGGACTCTAAGACCCAGCTCCACCCAACTGCTTGCAGGATCCAGTGTTTGACACCTCAAGCCAAACAACCAGCAAGACGGGGACACAACCCCACCCATGAGCAGACAGGCTGCCTAAAGTAGTACTAAGCTCACAGACACCCTTTCAGAGGGAAAAGACTCAGCTAAACCCACCAGAGATCAGGCATTAGTCCCTTCCACCAAGAAGGCTACACGAGCCCCTGTACCAAACTCACCCACCAGGGGACAGAAAACAGAAGCAAGAGGAATTACAACCCTGCAACCTGTGAAAAGGAGACCATAAACACAGTAAGTTAGACAAAATGAAACAACAGACAAATATGTTACAGATGAAGAAGCAGGGTAAAAACCCACAAAACCAAATAAATGAAGAAGAAATAGGAAATATGCCTGAAAAAAAATCAGAGTAATTATAGTAAAGATGATCCAAGATATCAGAAATAGAATAGAGGTACAGATTGAGAAGATACAAGAAATGCTTAACAAGGACCTAGAAGAACTAAAGAACAAACAATCAGTGATGAACAACACAATAACTGAAATGAATAATAAACTAGAAAGAATCAATAGGAGAATAACAGAGGCAGAAAAACAGATAACTGAGCTAGAAGACAGAATGGTGGTAATAACTGCCACCATTATTGGCAGTTATTGGAAATAACTGCCAATAAAGAGAAAAGAATGAAAAGAAATGAGGACAGTCTCAGTGACTTCTGGGACAACATTAAACTAATCAACATTTGAATTATACGGGTCCCAGAAGAAGAAAAGAAAGAGAAAGGGTCTGAGAAAATATTTGAGGAGATTATAGTGGAAAACTTCCCTAACATCGGAAAGGAAATAATCATGTACTTACAAGAAGTGCAGAGAGTCCCATACTGGATAAACCCAAGGAGAAACACACCAAAACACATATTAATCAAACCAACAAAAATTAAATACAAAGAAAAAATATTAAAAGCAGCAAGGGAAAAGCAACAAATACCATATAAGGGAGTCCTCATAGGTTACCATCTGATTTTTCAGCAGAAACTCTGCAGGCCACAGGGAGTGGCAGGATACATTTAAAGTGTTGAAAGGGAAAAATCTACAACCAAGATTACTGTAACCACCAAGAATCTCATTCAGATTCAACAGAGAAATGAAAAGATTTATAGACAAGCAAAAGCTAAGAGAATTAAGCACCGTTCAACCAGGTTTACATCAAATGCTAAAGGAACATCCCTAGGCGGGAAACACAAGATATGAAAAAAGACCTACAAAAACAAACCCAAAACAATTAAGAAAATGGTAATAGGAACATACATATTGATAATTGCCTTCAATGTAAATGGATTAAATGCTCCAAAAAAAGACATAGACTGGCTGAATGGATACAAAAACAAGACCCATATATATGTTGTCTATAAGAGACCCACTTCAGACCTAGGGACACATACAGAATGAAAGTGAGGGGATGGAAAAAGATATTCCATGCAAATGGATATCAAAAGAAAACTGGAGTAACAATTTTCATATCAGAAAAAATAGATTTTAAAATAAAGACTATTACAAGAGACAGGGAAGGACACTACATAATGATCAAGGGATTGTTTCAAGAAGAAGACATGACAATCGTAAATATTTATTCACCCAACATAGGAGCACCCCAATGCATAAGGCAAATGCTAAGAGTCATAAAAGGGGAAATCGACTATAACATAATAATATTAGGGGACTTTGACACTCCACTTATGCCAATGGCTAGATCTTCCAGAGAGAAAATTAATAAGGAAACACAATCCTTAAATGACACATTAGACTAGATAGACTAACTGATATTTGTAGGACATTCCATCCAAAAGCAGCAGAATGCACTTTCTTCTCAAATGCACAGAGAACATTCCCCAGGATAGATCACACCTTGGGTCACAAATTAAGCCTTGGTTAATTGAAGAAATTTGAAATTGTATCAAGCATCTTTCCTGACCACAACACTTTGAGATTAGAATCAATGACAGAAGAAAAAAAACTGTAAAAAACACAAACACATGGAGGCTAAACTATATGCTACTAAATAACCAAGAGATCACTGAAGAAATCAAGGAGGAAATAAAAAAATACCTAGAAACAAATGGTTACTAAAACACAATGACCCAAAACCTATGGGATTTAGCAAAAACAGTTCTAAGAGGCTAGTTTATAGCAATAAAACCCTACCTCAAGAAACAAGAAAAATCTGAAATAAAAAACCTAAACTTACTCCTAACACAACTAGAGAAGAGAGAACAAAAAACCCCAAAGTTAGTGGAAGAAAAGAAACCATAAAGATCAGAGCAGAAATAAATCAAATAGAAACAAAGAAAACAACAGCAAAAATCAATGAAACTGACAGCTGATTCTTTGAGAAGATAAACAAAATTGAAAAAGTTTAGCCAGACTCATCAAGAAAAAAGGGGAGAGGACTCAAATCAATAAAATTAGAAATGAAAAAGGAGAAGTTACAACTGACACCAGAGAAACACAAATGACCGTAAGTGACTACTACAAGCAAATATATGCCCATAAAATAGACAACCTGGAAAAAATGGACAAATTCAGAGAAAAGTTTAAACTTCCAAGACTGAACCAGGAAGAAATAAAACATATGAATAGACCAATCACATGTAATGAAATTGAAATTGTGATTAAATATCTTCCAACAAACAAAAGTCCACAACAAAATGGCTTCACAGGCGAATTGCATCAAACATTTAGAGAAGAGATAACACCTAATCTTCTCAAACTCTTCCAAAAAATGGCATGGGAGGAACACTCCCAAGCTCATTCTATGAGACCACCATCACCCTGATACCAATACCAGACAAAGATATCACAAAAAAAGAAAATTACATGCCAATATCATTGACGAATTACAGGCAAAAATCCTCGACAAAATACTAGCAAACCAAATCCAACAACACATTAAAAGGATCAGACACCATGATCAAGTGGGATTTATCACACTGATGCAAGGATTTTTCAATATATGCAAATCAATCAGTGTGATACACCATATTAACAAATTGAAGAATAAAAGCCATATGATCATGTCAATAAATGCAGAAAAAGCTTTTGACAAAATTCAACACCAATTCATAATAAAAACTTTTCCAGAAAGCAGGCTTAAAGGGAATAGCATAATAAACTCAGTATAATAAAGACTATATATGACATACTCACAGCAAACCTCATTCTCAAGGGTGAAAAACTGAAAGCATTTCTTCTAAGCTTAGGAAAAAGACAAGGGTGTCCTCTCTCACCACTATTATTCAACATAGATTTGGAAGTCCCAGCCATGGCAATGAAAGAAGAAAAATAAATAAAAGGAATCCAAAGTGCAAGAGAAGAACTAAAACTGTCCCTGTTTGCAGATGACATAATACTATGAAATTCCTAAAGATGTCACCAGAAAGCTACTAGAGCTAATCATTGAATTTAGTAAAGTTGCAGGATACAAAATTAATACACAGAAATCTCTTGTATGCCTATATACCAATAATGACAGATCAGAAAGAAAAATTAAGATAACAATCCCCTTTACATTTGCAACAAAAAGAATAAAATATCTAGGAAGAAACCTACCTAAGGAGGCAAAAGACTGGTACACAGTAAAGTATATTATACTGATGAAAGAAATCAAAGATAACACAAATGGATGGAGAGATATACCATGTTCTTGGATTGGAATAATCAATATGTGAAAATGACTATGCTACCCAAAGCAATCTACAGGTTCAATGCAATCCCTATTAAATTACCAATGGCATTTTCCCCACAATTAGAACAAAATATTTTACAATTTGTATGGAAACACAAAAGACTCCGAAGAGCCAAAGTAATCTTGAGAAAGAAAAATGGAGCTGGAGGAATCAGGTACCATGGCTTCAGACTATACTACAAAGCTACAGTAATCAAGACCGTATGGTACTGATGCAAAAACAGAAATATACATCAATGGAACAGGATAGAAATCCCAGAGATAAACCAACACACCTATGAAAAAGGAGGCAAGAATATACAATGGAGAAAACACAGTCTCTGCAAAAATTGGTGCTGGGAAAACTAGATAGCTCCATGTAAAAGAATGAAATTAGAACACTCCCTAACACCATACACAAAAATAAACTCAAAATAGATTAAAGACCTAAATGTAATGCCAGACACGACAAAACTCTTAGAGGAAAACATAGGCTGAACACCTTTTTTGACCCACCTCCTAGAATAATGAAGATAAAAACAAAAATAAACAAATGGACCTAATTAAACTTAAAAGTTTTTGCACAGCAAAGGAAACCATAAACAAGACAAAAAGACTAATCTCAGGATGGGAGAAAATATTTGCAAATGAAGCAACAGACAAAGGATCCATCTCCAAAATATACAAACAGCTGAATCATTCAGCTCCATATCAAAAAACAAACAAACAACTCAATCAAAAATGGGTGGAAGGCCTAAGTAGACATTTCTCCAAAGAAGACATACAGATGGCCAACAAACACAAGAAAAGGTGCTCAACAGCACTAATTATTAGAGAAATGCAAATCAAACTTACAAGAGGTATCACCTAGAATGGGCATCTTCAAAAAATCTACAAACAATAAATGATGGAGATGGTGTGGAGAAAATTGAACCCTCTTCCACTGTTGGTGGGAATGTAAATTGATACAGCCACTATGGAGAACAGTATGGAGGTTCCTTTAAACAGTAAAAAATAGAACTATCCTATGATACAGCAAACCCACTCCTGGACATATACCCAGAGAAAACCATAATTCAAAAAATACATGCACCCCAATGTTCATTGCAGCACTCTTTACAATAGCCAGGACATGGAAGCAACTTAAATGTCCATGAACAGAGGAACAGATAAAGAAGATGCAGTACATATATACAATGGAATATTACTCAGCCATAAAAGGGAGCAAAACTGTTTCATTTGCAGAGATGTGGGTGGACCTAGAGACTATCATACAGAGTGAAGTAAGTCAGAAAGAGAAAAACAAATATCATATATTAACACATATATGTGGAATCTAGAAAAATGGTATAGATGATCTTATTTGCAAAGTGGAAATCAAGTCACAGATGTAGAGAACAGATGTATGGATACGAAAGGGGAAAGGTGGGGTGGTGGGATGCATTGGGAGATTGGGATTGACATATATACACTACTATGCATAAAATAGGTAACTAATGAGAACCTACTGTATAGCACAGGGAACTCTACTCGGTGCTCTCTGGTGACCTAAATGGGAAGGAAATCCAAAACAGAGGGGATATATATATATGTGATTCACTTTGCTGTACAGCAGAAAATGACACAGCAGTGTAAAGCAACTATACTCCAATTAAAAATATATATATCCTCATTGAAATATATCTTCATTGAAATTTCAGTTTTGTGACTAATAGTTTTAGCTTTTAGTTGTTGTTTTGTATTTCTTTTTTTACATTTAAAATGCCGTAGCATCACAGAATTACAGTCTGTTGGATTCTTGGAAATTTTCTGATATAATTTCTTAATTTTATATCCAAGACATTAAGGTACATATAATTATGCATTTTGTGCAAGTTCATGAAGCACAGATTAATAATCTAGACTAGAACTGATACCCTATTTTGCTCTGAATAATACTTAACAGCATGTTAAGACATAAAAAGAATAAACTAGCATAACATAACATAACATAACATAACATAACATAACATAACACAACATAACATAAAATTAGGGCCAAGATTGGTCACTGGTAAACTCCACCAAGCACTTTAAGAAATAATATACCAATTCCCTATAATGTGTTCCAGAGTTTGAAGCAGAGGGGACACTTCTTAAACCACCCTATGAGGCCAGTATTACCCTAACACTAAAACCAGTCAAAGACATTATAAAAATAAAACACCAAAAAAACCTCACTATAGACCAATATATCTCATGAATATAGATGCAAAAATCCTCAGCAAAATATTAACAAGTCAAATCTAACAATGTTCCAAAAAATTATATACCACAACAAAGTAAGATTTATTCATGTTTTGCAAGGCTGGTTCAACATTAGAATGTCAATTAATGTAGTCCATCACATCAGACTAAGAAATAAAAATCATATAATTCCAATAACAGATACAGAACAATTAATTGACAAAATCCACCACCCTTTTGTGATAAAAAAAAAACACACACAAAACTTTAAGCAAACTATGAAATAGAGTGTTTCCTCAACTTGATAAAGAACATCTACAGGAAAACCCTTGGCTACCATCATACTGCATAGTCAGAAACAATAAGCTTTATTGAGGCAGGAATGTTCCCTCTCATCACTTCATTATTGTACTCAAAGTTCTAGCTAATGCAATAAGAGAAGAAAAGGAAATAAAAGTATGCAGATTTAGGTGAAATAAATAAAACTGTATTTGTTCAAGTATGACATGATTATCTATGTAGAAAATCCAAAAGAATTAATAAAGGATTCCTGGAATTAGTAAGTGGTGATAGCAAGATTGCAGAATACAAGTTTAATATACAAAAGTCAATCATTTTTTATACACCAGCAATAAACAAGTAGAATTTGAAATTTAAAAAGTACTATTTATGGTAGCCTCCTTAAAAATTAGATACTTAGGCATAAATCTAAAAATATATGTCCAAGATCTATATGAGACAATTATAAAAACAATAAGACAAAAAGAAACAAATAACTGCATAAATAAGAGATTTTCCATGTATATGGATACAAAACCTCAAATTTGTCTAGATGTCAGCTCTTCCAAAATCAAACTACAGATTCAATGCAAATCAAATCAAATATTCAGCAAGTGACAATGTGGATATTGACAAATTCATTACAAAGTGTATATGGATAGGCAAAAGACTGAAAATAGCCAACATAATACTGAAGGAGAGGAACAAAGTAGGAAGACTGGCACTATGAACCTTCAAGACTTACTATAAAGCTTTAGTAATCAATATTACAGTGTAATATTGGTGAAAGAATAAACAAATAGATCAATGGGACAGAATAGAGAGCTCAGAAATATACTCCCATAAAATATACTCAACTGATCTTTGACAAAGGAGCAAAGGCATACAATGGAGAAAATATAGTCTTTTCATCAAATGGTGCTGGGTGGAATGACTAGATATCACTATACAGAAAAAAAAAAAAAAGAAAAGAAAATGAACAGACATTATACTCTTAACAAAAATTGCTCAAAATGGATCATAAACATAAATATAAAATACAAAACTATAAATGTCCTAGAAGATAACACAGGAGGAAATTTTATGACATTAGCTATGGTGGTGACTTTTTAGATTCAGTACCAAAGCACAAGCCGTGAAAGAAATAATTGATAAGCAAACTTTATTAAAATTAGAAACTTTTCTTCTGCAGAAGACACGGTGAAGAGAATGAGAAGATAAGCCACAGACTGGGAAAAAATATTTGCAAAAGACTTAGATAAAGGCTATTTGATACAAAGAACACAAAATTCAACAGTAAGAAAACAAACAAGCTGACTAAAAAATGGACAGAACATCTAAGAACACATCACACCAAAGAAGATATACGTATAACAAATAAGCATATGAAAAGGTGTCCCATATCACTTCATTATGGAAATGCAAATTAGTACAATAGTGAGCAGCACTATGCACCTATTAGAATGGCCAAAATCCAAAACACTGACAACAATGAATGATAGTGAGAATGTGCAACTCTCATTTATTCCTGGTGGGAATGCAAAATGGTAGAGCCACTTTGGAAGACAGTTTGGCAGTTTCTTACAAAAGGAAACACTCTCCTACCATAGAATCCAGTAATTGTGCTCCTTGATATTTGCCCAAATGAATTAAAAACTTATATCCACACAAAAACCTGCACATGGATATTTATAGCAACTTCATTTACAATTGCCAAACCTTGAAAGCAACTAAGATGTAGTAGATTGCTTTAGTAGGAGAATGGATAGATTGACTGTGGTGCATCCAGACAATGGAATATTATTCTTTGCTAAAAATAAATGCCCTATTAAGCCATGAAAATATATAGAGGAATCTTAAATGCATATTACTAAGAGAAGCCAATTGAAAAGGTATATACTGTAAGATTCCAGCTATATGACAATCTGGAAAAGGTAAAACTATGGAGACAATAAAAGGATCAGTAGTTTCCAGTTGTTGCTAGGGAGGAGGGAGAGATAAATAGCCAGAACACAGCAGGCAGTGAAAATATTCTGTATGACACTACAATGGTAGATACATGTCATTGTATATTTGTCCAAATCCATAAATATATAACACCAAGAGTGAACCCTAATGCAAATTATAGACTTTGGTTGATAATAATGTGTCAGTGTAGGTTCATTGATTGTAACAAATGTACCTCTCTGGTATGGGATATTGATAAGGAGGGAGTCTTGTGGGTGGGTTTGTCAGGATATATGAGAACTCTCTGTACATTTTGCTTAATTTTGCTGTGAACTTAAAACTGCTCTAAAAATAGACTATGTATATATTTTAAATTGGAGAAGCCAGGATAAATAACCAAAATATTGGGTTTAAGTTTTAAAAAATTGAAAAATAGCAAGGCATGAACACAGTCACACATACACACACATTAAATTTTGGCTTCTGATCTCCCTTATGAGTAGAGCAATTTAAATAGACCTGGGGAAGACAGCCTGTGCTGCACAAGAATGGTTTTATGTATCAGTTTGTTAACATTGAAATATGTCTCTGGACCCCTCAGCCCAAGATATATAAAATCTATGGGCTTGGGTAAGACTGTCACTTGAAGTTTGTTTATAGTTTTTCCATATGAGCTTTGTCACTCTACTTAGGTTCCAGCAGTGATACATTTTACATTTGGAAATTCCTCTTGATTTCTGAACATGAAACCACTGCAAGCTATGGGCAGTTTTTTCCATTTTCTCAAGACCAAAGAATATGCTGTACTGCTAGACTACAGCCATGTATTAGCAATCTACAGTTACTGCCCTTGAGGGTTGACAGCTCAGTGAGGGAAAATAGTATTTTGAAGGCTGTGGGAATTCAATCATCAACTATGCTCTCATGGGCTCTCTTCCAAGGTATGGGGCCTGATTAAAGAAAATGTTACTTTTAGAAGTGTGCATTGCTATCAAGCAAAATCAAAATCAAAAACAAAAACAAAACAAAAATCAAAAAAAAAGCATATTGTTATTATGATCCATCTGTGTTCCATCTTAGCCATCCTGCATTTTCCTATTTGTTCATTTGTTTTCTTTCATTGTCAGAAGCGAGATTTTGTGTGTGTGTGTGTGCGTGTGTGTGTTGTGTATGTTGAGATATTTTTTATGTTGGGAGTTAACAAATACAAAATATAGATATAACTAAATCACTCATGTCCTTCTTTTATTGTCAGAAGGCACCAAAAACAGATCAAGAGACCTTTACTTGCATAAAGTAAAGGTGTGAGGCCAAATTTAGGATTTTCTATTGAGACAGGAAGTAACAGAGTTTTTGTAGATACAGGAGCAGACACCCTAGTCCAGGATCCACAATTTAGATGTTTAGAACTCAAAAAGGATAGCACCAACAGTCCAAGTTTAGGAACAGTTTACTTCCACTCATATGTATTTGAGGAAATGGGGAGGGGTGTGTTTTTTAAAAGAGAGGTTGTTTAACCTCAAAACTGCAGGCAGATAAAGACAGGATTTTTTTTTTATTGAAGTGCAATTGACATTATATTAGTTTCAGTGTACAACATAGTGATTTGATATTTTTATACATTAAAAAATGATAATAAGTCTAGTTATAATCTGTCACCATGCAAAGTTATTAAAAAATTATTGACTATATGTCTTATGCTGTACATTACATCCATGTGACTGATTTATTTTATAACTGGAAGTTTGTACCTCTTAATTTCCCTCACCTATTTCTCTCATCCCCCCCACCCACCTCCTCTCTGGCAACCACCTGTTAGTTCTCTGTATCTATGAGTCTATTCTGTTTTGTTACATTTTTTCATTTCTTGTGTTTTTCAGATTCCACATATCAGTGAAATCATATGGTATTTCTCTTTCTCTGTCTGGCTTATTTCATTTAGCATAATACCCACCAGGTCCATCCATGTTGTTGCAAATGGTAAGATTTTATTCTTTTTTTATGGTTAATAATCTGCTGTATAAACATAGCACATCTTCCTTATCCATTTATCTATCAGTGGGCACTTAGGTTGTTCCTATATCTTGGTGATTGTAAATAATGCAATGAACACTGGGGTGTATATATCTTTTTGAATTCGTGTTTTTGTTTTCTATGGAAAAATATTCAGAAATGAAATTACTGGATAGAACAGTAGTTTTATTTTTAATTTATTGGGGACATTTTATAATATTTTCCATAGTGGTTGCACCAATTTACATTCACACCAATAGTGCATAGGTGTTCCCTTTTCTCCACATCCTCACCAGCATTTATCATTTGTTGTCCTTTTCACGACAACTATTCTTACAGGTGTGAGGTAGTGTCTCATTGTGGTTTTGATTTACATTTCCCTGATGATTAAGAATGTTGAGCATCTTTTCATGTGCCTGTTGCCCATTTGTATGGCTTCAGAAAAAAGTTTGTCCAGCCCTCTGCCCACTTTTAATAGGGTTCTTTTTTTTTTTTTTGAGTTGAATGAGTTCTTTGTATATTTTGGATATTAACCTTATCAGAAATATTGTTTGCAATATCTTCACCCATTCTGTAGGTTGTCCTTTGGTTTTGCTAATAGTTTCCTTAGCTGTGCAAAAACGTTTTAGTTTAATGTAGTTCCATTTGATTGTTTTTGCTTTTCTTTCCCTTGCCTGAGGGGACATATCCAAAAAATATTGCTAAGACAGATATCAAAGAGAGTACTGCCTATGTTTTCTTCTAGGAATTTTATGGTTTCAGGTTTTACATTTAAGTCTTTAATGCATTTTGAGTTTATTGTTATATTTGGTGTGAGAAAATAGTCCAATGTGATTCTTTTGCATGTGGCTGTTCAGTTTTAACAACAGGATTTATTGAAGAGGCTGTCTTTTCCCCATTGATTATTCTTGCCTCCTTTGTCACAGATTGATTGACCATAGAAGTGTGGGTTCATTTCTGGGCTCTATATTCTGTTTGATTGATGAATATTTCTGTTTTTGTACTAGTACCCGTACAGTTATTTTTTTTTTATTTCATGTTAAGGTATTTTATTTTAAATATAGCAGAGTGTACATGCCAATGCCAAAATTCCAGTCTATCCCTTCCTTCTACCCTTTCCCCGTGGTAACCATAAGATTGTTCTCTAAGTCTGTGAGTCTGTTTCTGTTTTATAAATAAGTTCATCTGTACCATTCCTTACTTTTATATTCCACATATAAGCTATATCATATGATATTTGTCTTTCTCTGTCTGATTTACTTCACTTAGTAAAGTGAAGGTCCATCCATATTGCTGCAAATGGCATTATTTCATTCTTTTTAATGGGTGAGTAATATTCCATTGTATATATGTACTACAACTTCTTTATCCATTCTTTTGTCAGTGGACATTTAAGTTGCTTCCATGTCTTGGCTACTATAAACAGTGCTGCAGTGAACATTGGGGTGCATGTATCCTTTTGAACCATGTTTTTCTTTGGATATACACCCAAGAATAAGATTGCTGAATAATATGGTGGCTTTATTTTTAGTTTTTAAAGGAATCTCCATACTGTTTTCCATAGTGGCTGTACCAATTTACATTCCCTCAACAGTGTAGGAGAGTTTCCTTTCATCCACACCCTCCAGCATTTACTGTTTGCAGATGTTTTGATGTTGGCCATTCTGGCTGGTGTGAGGTGATATCTCATAGTAGTTTTGATCTGCATTTACCAAATAATTAGTGATGTTGGGCATCTTTTCATGTGTCTCTTAGCCATCTGTGTGTCTTCTTTGGAGAGATGTCTCTTTAGGTCTTCTGCCCATTTTTCTTTTTCTTTTCTTTTTTTTTTTTTTTTAATTGAGCTGCATTGGCTCTTTGTAAATTTTGGAGTCTAATCACTTATTGGTCACATCAGTTGCCAATATATTCTCCAATTCTGTGGGTTGTCTTTTCATTTTGTTTATGGTTTCCTTTGCTGTGCAAAAGATTTTGAGTTTAATTAGGTCCCATTTGTTTATTTTTGTTTTCCATTACCCGAGGAGGGGTATCAAAAAATATCTTGCTACGATCTATATCAGAGAGTGTTCTGCCTATATTTTCCTATAAGAGTTGTATAGTGTCTGGTCTTACATTTAGGTCTTTTATCCATTTTGGATTTATTTTTGTGTATAGTGTTAAAGAATGTTATAGTTTCATTTTTTTACTTGTAGCTGTCCAGTTTTCAAGCACAATTTATTAGAGAGAATGTCTTTCATTCATTTTATAGTTTTGCCTCCTCTGTCATAGATTAATTAGCCATAGTTGCATGGGTTTATTTCTGGACATCCTATCATGTTCCATTGATCTATATTTCTGTTTTTGGTGTCAGAACCATATTATTTTGTAGTATAGTCTGAAGTCAGAGAGCATGATTCCTCCAGCTCCGTTTTTCTTTCTCAAGATTGCTTTGGCTACTTGCGGTCTTTTTTTGTCTGCATACAACTTTTAAGATATTTTGTTCTAATTCTGTGAAAAATGCCACTGGTAATTTGATAGGGATTGTATTGAATCTGTAGATTGCCTTGGGTAGTGTAGTCATTTTTGACAATATTGATTCTTTTAATCCATGAATATGGTATATCTCTCTGTCTGTTTGTGTCATCTTTGATTTGTTTCATCAGTGTCTTACACTTTCTGGAGAACAGGTCTTTTTTCTTCTTATGTAGGTTTATTCCTAGGTATAAACCTAGGTATTCTTTTTGATGTGATGGTAAATGGGATGGTTTCTTTAATTTCTCATTCTGATCTTTCATTATTAGTGTATAGAAATGCAACAGATTTCTGTGTATTAATTTTGTATCCTGCAACATTATCAAATACATTGATGTGCTCTAGTAGTTTTGTGGTAGCATCTTTAGGATTTTCTATGCATAATATCATATCATCTGCAAAGTGACAGTTTAACTTCTTTTCCAGCTTGGATTTCTTTTATTACTTTTTCTTCTCTGATTGCTGTGGCTAGAACTTCCAAAACTATGTTGAATAAAAATGGTGAAATTGGATATCTTATCTTGTTCCTGGTCTTAGAGGAAATGCTTTCAGCATTTCACCATTGAGTATGATGTTACCTATAGGTTTGTCATATATGGCCTATATTATGTTGAGGTTTGTTCCCTCTATGCCCACATTCTGGAGAGTTTTTATCATAAATCGGTGTTGAATTTTGTCAAAAGCTTTTTCTGCATCTATTGAGATGACCATATTGTTTTTATTCATCAATTTGTTGATGTGTTCTGTCACACGGGTTGATTTGTGGATACTGAAAATTCCTTGCATCCCTGGGATAAATCCAACTTGATCATTGTGTATGATCCTTTTGACGTATTGTTTTTTTTTTTAATTTATTTATTTATGGCTGTGTTGGGTCTTCATTTCTGTGCGAGGGGTTTCTCTAGTTGTGGCAAACAGGGGTCACTCTTCATCGCGGTGCACGGGCCTCTCACTATCGTGGCCTCTCTTGTTGTGGAGCACAGGCTCCAGACGCGCAGGCTCAGTAGTTGTGGCTCACGGGCCTAGTTGCTCCATGGCATGTGGGATTTTCCCAGACCAGGGCTCAAACCCGTGTCCCCTGCATTAGCAGGCAGACTCTCAACCACTGCGCCACCAGGGAAGCCCTTGATGTATTGTTTGATTCAGTTTGCAAGTATTTTGTTAAGGAGTTTTGCATCTATGTTCATCTGTGATACTGGCCTGTTATTTTCTTTCTGTGTAATATTTTTGGTTTTGGTGTCAGGGTGATTGTGGCCTCATAGAATGAATTTGGGAGTATTTCTTCCCCTGCAATTTTTTTGAAGAGTTTCAGAAGGATGGGTAATAACTCTTTGATAAATGCTTGGTAACATTCACCTGTGAAGCCATCAGGTCCTGGACTTTTGTTTGTTGGGAGTTTTAAAATCAAATTTAGTATTTGTGATTGGATTGTTCATATTTTCTATTATGTCCTGGTTCTGTCTTGGGAGACTGTACCTTTCTAAGAATTTGTCCATTTCTTCCAGGTTGTCCATTTTATTGGCATATAATTGCTTGTAGTAGTCTCATGATCCTTTGTATTTCTGTGGAGTCTGTTGTAACTTCTCCTTTTGCATTTATAATTTTATTGATTTGACCCCTCTTGTTTTTCTTCATTAGCCTGGCTAAAGTTTAGTCAATTTTGTTTACCTTTTCAAAGAACCAGCTTTTAGTTTCATGGAGCTTTTCTATTGGTTTCTTGTTTCTATTTCATTTATATCTGCTTTGCTCTTTATGATTTCTTTCCTTCTGCTAATTTGGAGTTTTGCTCATTTTTTCTCTAGTTGGCTTAGGTGTAAAGTGATTTTTCTTTTTTCCCTAGGTAAGATTGTAATGCTATAAACTTTCTTCTTGGAACTGCTTTTGCTGCATTCCATAGATGTTTGGATCGTTGTGCTTTCATTTTCATTTGTCTCTAGGTATTTTATTTCCTCTTTGATTTCTTCAGTGATCCATTGGTTGTTTAGTAGTATATGGTTTAGCTTCCAAGTACTTGTGTTTTTTACATTTTTTTTCCTTCTAATTGATTTTCAGCATTGTGGTCAGAAAAGATGCTTGATATGATTTCAGTTTTCTTAAAGTTACAGAGTTTCACTCTGTGGCCCAGCATGATCAATCCTGGAGAATGTTCCATGAGCACTTGAGAAGAATATGTATTCTTACACTTTTGGATGGAATGCTCTCTAAATATCAGTTAAGTCCATCTGCTCTAATGTGTTACTTAAGGCCTGTGTTTCCTTATCAATCTTCTGTCTGGGTGATCTGCCCATTGATGAAACTGCTGTGTTAACATCTCCCGCTATTATTTTCTTACTGTCGATTTCTCCATTTATGGCTGTCAGTATTTGCCTTATATATTGGGGTCTTCCTATGTTGGGTGTATATATATTTACAATTGTTATATCTTCTCAGATTGTTCCCTTGATCATTATGTAGTGTCAGTCTTTGTCTATTATAGAAGTCTTTATTTTAATTCTATTTTTTTTTTGATATGAATTTTGCTACTCCAGCGTTCTTTTGATTTCCATTTGCATGGGATAACATTTTCTTTTCCCTCACTTTCAGTCTCTATGTGTCCCTAGATCTGAAGTGTGTCTCTTGTAGACAGCATATTTATGGATTTTTGTTTGTATCCATTCAACCAGTCTGTGTATTTTGGTTGGAGCATTTAATCCATTTACGTTTAAGGTAATTATTAATATATATGTTCTTATTGCCATTTTATTAATTGTTTGGGATTTGCTTTTGTAGGTCTTTTTTCTTCCTTTTCTCTTTTGTTCTCTTCTCTTGTAATTTGATGACTACCATTAACATTGTATTGGATTCTTTTTTCTTTTGTGTGTGTGTATCTATTGTAGATTTTCAGTTTGCAGTTACTATGAGGTTTTGATATAGCAGTTCGTGTATAAACAAGATTGATATAAGTTTCTGGTGTTTTTATTTCAAGTGCATTTCCAAAATCCTGCATCTGTGCTCTCCTCTAATCACAATTGCTGGTTTTGATATCATATTTGTGTGTGGATGATTTCCTATATTTACTGTTTCTTTGCCTTTACCAGTGAGTTTTTCCATTTGTAATTTTCCTGTTTGTGGTTGTGGCCTTTTCTTTTCTGCTTAGAGAAGTTTCTTTAGCATTTGTTGCAAAGCTGGTCTAGTAGTGTTGAATTCTCTTACCTTTTGATTGTTTGAAAAATTTTGATTCCTCTATCAAATCTGAATGAGAGCCTTGCTGATTAGAGTATTCTTGGTTGTAGGTTCTTCTCTTTTATCTCTTTAAATTGTCCCCCCTCCTTCTGGCCTGCAGAGGTTCTGCTGAGAAATCAGCTGATAACCTTATGGGTGTTCCCTTGTATGATATGTGTTGCTTTTCCTTTGCTGCTTTTAATATTTTTTTCTTTGTCTTTAAATGTTGTCAATTTGATTACTATGTGTCTCAGCGTGTTCCTCCTTGGATCTATCCTGCCTGGGACTCGTTGTGTTTCCTGGATTTCGATGACTGTTTCCTTTCCCATGTTAGGGTAGTTTTCAGCCATTATCTCTTCAAATATTTTCTCAGGTCCTTTCTCTATCTCTTCTCCCTCTGGGCCCCATGTAATGCCAATGAGGTTGTTCTGAATGTTGCCCCTGAGGCCTTTTAGACTGTCTTTATTTCTTTCATTCTTTTCTCTTTATTCTGTTCTTCAGCAGTTATTTCTACCTTTCTGTCTTTCAGCTCACTTAGCCTTTCTTCTGCTTCAGTTATTCTGTTGTTGATTCCTTCTAGAGTATTTTTCATTTCAGTTATTTTACTATTCATCTCTATTTGTTTGTTCTTAAGTTCTTCTAGGTCTATGCTAAATATTTCTTGCATCTTCTTGATCCTTACCACCATTCTTTTTCCAAGATCTTGCACCATCTTCACTATCATTATTCTGAATTGTTTTTCTGGTAGGTTGTCTATCTCTACTTCACTTAATTGTTCTCAGGTTTTATCTTCTTCATTCATCTGGGATGACATATTCCTCTGTCAACTGATTTTGTCTAATTTTCTGTGATTGCAGTTTCTGTTCCTCAGGGTACAGGACTATAGTTTTTTTGCTTCTGTTGTCGGCCCACTGATGGATGAGGCTGTCTAAGAGGTTTGTGCACACTTCTGATGGGAGGGTCTGTTTCTTGCCTAATGGTGGATAGAGCTGGGTCTTTCCCTCTGGTGGGTAGCTAATCACCCTACCCATACTGTTTTGATTACTGTAGTTTGTAGCATAGTTTGAAATCAGGGACTGTGATACCTCCAGCTTTGTTCTTCTTTCTCAAGAGTGTTTTTGCTATTCACGGTCTACTGTATTTCCATGTGAATATCAGAATTATTTGTTCTAGTTCTATGAAAAGGTCATAGGTATTTTGATAAGGATTACATTTAATCTGTATTTTGCCTTTGGGAGTATGATCATTTTAACAATAAATTTCTTGGTGCATTCCCTCTTGCGAGAGCACCAGAATCACAACTGGCTGCTGGACAATCATTGACAGGAAGACCCTGGACTTCACCAAGGAGGATACCCCACGTCCAAGGACAGAGGAGAAGCCACAGTGAGACGGTAGGAGGGGCGCAATCAGAGTAAAACCTAATCCCATAACTGCTGGGTGGGTGACTCAGAGACTGGCGAACATTTATACCACAGAAGTCCACCCACTGGAGTGAAGGTTCTGAGCCCCACGTCAGGCTTCCCAACCTGGGGGTCTGGCAACGGGAGGAGGAATTCCTAGAGAATCAGACTTTGAAGCCGAGTGGGAATTGATTGCAGGACTTCGACAGGACTGGGGGAAACAGAGACCCCACTCTTGGAGGGCACACACAAAGTAGTGTGTGCATCAGGACCCAGGGGAAGGAGCAGTGACCCTGGGGGAGACTGAACCAGACCTACCTGCTGGTGTTGGGGGGTCTCCTGCAGAGGCGGGGGGTGGCTCTGTTTCACTGTGGGGACAAGGACTCTGGCAGCGGAGGTTCTGGGAAGTGCTTCTTGGCGTGAGCCCTCCCAGAGTCTGCCATTAACCCCACCAAAGAGCCCAGGTAGGCTCCAGTGTTGGGTTGCCTCAGGGAAAACAACCAAGAGGGAGGGAACCCAGCCCCACCCATCAACAGTCAAGTGGATGAAAGTTTTACTGAGCTCTCACCACCACAGCAACAGTCAGCTCTACCCACCACCAGAGCCTCCCATCAAGCCTCTTAGATAGCCTCAACCACCAGAGGGAAGACAGCAGAAGCAAGAAAAACTACAATCCTGCAGCCTGTGGACCAAAAACCACAGTTACAGAAAGATAGACAAGATGAAAAGGCAGAGGGCTATGTACCAGATGAAGGAACAAGAAAAAATCCCAGAAAAACAACTAAATGAAGTGGAGATAGATAGGCAATCTTCCAGAAAAAGAATTCAGAATAATGATAGTAAAGATGATCCAGGACCTCGGAAAAAGAATGGAGGCAAAGACTAAGAAGATGCAAGAAATGATTAACAAAGACCTAGAAGAATTAAAGAACAAACAAACAGAGAGGACCAATACAATAACTGAAATGAAAACTACACTAGAAGGAATCAATAGCAGAATAACTGAGGCAGAGGAACGGATTAGTGACCTGGAAGACAGAATGGTGGAATTCACTGCTGTGCAACAGACTAAAGAAAAAAGAATGAAAAGAAATGAAGACAGCCTAAGAGACCTCTGGGACAACATTAAACACAACCACATTCGCATTATAGGGGTCCCAGAAGGTGAAGAGAGAGAGAAAGGACCAGAGAAAATATTTGAAGAGATTATAGTTGAAAACTTCCCTAACATGGGAAAGGAAATAGCCACCCAAGTCCAGGAAGCGCAGAGAGACCCATACAGGATAAACCCAAGGAGAAACACGCCGAGACACATAGTAATCAAAGTGGCAAAAATTAAAGACAAAGAAAAATTATTGAAATCAGCAAGGGAAAAACGACAAATAACATACAAGGGAACTCCCATAAGGCTAACAGCTGATTTCTCAGCAGAAACTCTGCAAGCCAGAAGGGAGTGGCATGATATACTTAAAGTGATGAAAGGGAAGAACCTACAACCAAGATTACTCTACCCAGCAAGGATCTCATTTAGATTTGATGGAGAAATCAAAAGCTTTACAGACAAGCAAAAGCTAAGAGAATTCAGCACCACCAAACCAGCTCTACAACAAACGCTAAAGGAACTTCTCTAAGTGGGAAACACAAGAGAAGAAAAGGACCTACAAAAACAAACCCAAAACAATTAAGAAAATGGTCATAGGAACATACATATCGATAATTACCTTAAACGTGAATGGATTAAATGCCCCAACCAAAAGACAGACTGGCTGAATGGATACAAAAACAAGACCCATATATATGCTGTCTACAGGAGACCCACCTTAGACCTAGGGACACATACAGACTGAAAGTGAGGGGATGGAAAAAGATATTCCATGCAAATGGAAATCAAAAGAAAGCTGGAGTAGCTATACTCATATCAGATAAAACAGACTTTAAAATAAAGAATGTTACAAGAGACAAGGAAGGACACTACATAATAATCAAGGGATCAATCCAAGAAGAAGATATAACAATTATAAATATATATGCACCCAACATAGGAGCACCGCAATACATAAGGCAACTGCTAACAGCTATAAAAGAGGAAATTGACAGTTACACAATCATAGTGGGGGACTTTAACACCTCACTTACACCGATGGACAGATCATCCAAAATGAAAATAAATAAGGAAACAGAAGCTTTAAATGACACAATAGACCAGATAGATTTAATTGATATATATAGGACATTCCATCGAAAAACAGCAGATTACACTTTCTTCTCAAGTGCGCATGGAACATTCTCCAGGATAGATCACATCTTGGGTCACACATCAACCCTCAGTAAATTTAAGAAAATTGAAATCATATCAAGCATCTTTTCTGACAACAACGCTATGAGATTAGAAATGAATTACAGGGAAAACAACGTAAAAAAGAAAAACACATGGAGGCTAAAAATACGTTACTAAATAACCAAGAGATCACTGAAGAAATCAAAGAGGAAATCAAAAAATACCTAGAGACAAATGACAATGAAAACACGACGACCCAAAACCTATGGGATGCAGCGAAAGCAGTTCTAAGACGGAAGTTTATAGCTATACAAGCCTACCTAAAGAAACAAGAGAAATCTCAAGTAAACAATCTAACCTTACACCTAAAGAAACTAGAGAAAGAAGAACAAACAAAACCCAAAGTTAGCAGAAGGAAAGAAATCATAAAGATCAGAGCAGAAATAAATGAAATAGAAACAAAGAAAACAATAGCAAAGATCAATAAAACTAAAAGTTGGTTCTTTGAGAAGATACACAAAATTGATAAGCCATTTGCCAGACTCATCAAGAAAAAGAGGGAGAGGACTCAAATCAATAAAATCAGAAATGAAAACGGAGAAGTTACAACAAACACCACAGAAATACAAAGCAACCTAAGAGACTACTAAAAGCAACTTTATGCCAATAAAATGGACAACCTGGAAGTTATGGACAAATTTTTAGAAAGGTATAACCTTCCAAGACTGAACCAGGAAGAAACAGAAAATATGAACAGACCAATCACAAGTAATGAAATTGAAACTGTGATTAAAAACCTTCCAACAAACAAAAGTCCAGGACCAGATGGCTTCACAGGTGAATTCTATCAAACATTTAGTGAAGAGCTAACACCTATACTTCTCAAACTCTTCCAAAAAATTGCAGAGGAAGGAACACTCCCAAACTCATTCTATGAGGCCACCATCACCCTGATACCAAAACCAGACAAAGACACTACAAAAAAAGAAAATTACAGACCAATAACACTGATGAATACAGATGCAAAAATCCTCAACAAAATACTAGCAAACAGAATCCAACAACACATTAAAAGGATCATACACCACGATCAAGTGGGATTTATCCCAGGGGTGCAAGGATTCTTCAATATATGCAAATCAATCAATGTGATACACCATATTAACAAATTGAAGAATAAAAACCATATGGTCATCTCAATAGATGTAGGAAAACCTTTTGACAAAATTCAACACCCATTTATGATAAAAACTCTCCAGAAAGTGGGCATAGAGGGAACCTACCTCAACATAATAAAGGCCATATATGACAAACACACAGCAAACATCATTCTCAATGGTGAAAAACTGAAAGCATTTCCTCTAAAATCAGGAACGAGACAAGGATGTCCACTCTCACCACTATTATTCAACATAGTTCTGGAAGTCCTAGCCACGTCAATCAGAGAAGAAAAAGAAATAAAAGGAATCCAAATTGGAAAAGAAGAAGTAAAACTGTCACTGTTTGCGGATGACATGATACTATACATAGAGAATCCTAAAACTGCCTCCAGAAAACTGCTAGAGCTAATTAATGAATATGGTAACATTGCAGGATACAAAATTAATGCACAAAAATCTCTTGCATTCCTATACATTAATGATGAAAAATCTGAAAGAGAAATTATGGAAACACACCCATTTACCATTGCAACAAAAAGAATAAAATACCTAGGAATAAACCTACCTAGGGAGACAAAAGACCTGTATGCAGAAAACTATAAGACACTGATGAAAGAAATTAAAGATGATACCAACAGATGGAGAGATATACCATGTTCTTGGATTGGAAGAATCAACATTGTGAAAATGAGTGTTCTACCCAAAGCAATCTACAGATTCAATGCAATCCCTATCAAATTACCAATGGCATTTTTTACGGAGCTAGAACAAATCATCTTAAAATTTGTATGGAGACACAAAAGACCCCGAATAGCCAAAGCAGTCTTGAGGCAAAAAAAAGGAGCTGGAGGAATCAGACTCCCTGACTTCAGACTATACTACAAAGCTACAGTAATCAAGACAATATGGTACTGGCACAAAAACAGAAACATAGATCAATGGAACAAGATAGAAAGCCCAGAGATTAACCCACACACCTATGGTCAACTAATCTATGACAAAGGAGGCAAAGATATACAATGGAGAAAAGACAGTCTTTTCAATAAGTGGTGCTGGGAAAACGGGACAGCTACATGTAAAAGAATGAAATTAGAATACTCCCTAACACCATACACAAAAATAAACTCAAAACGGATTAGAGACCTAAATATAAGACTGGACACTATAAAACTCTTAGAGGAAAACATAGGAAGAACACTCTTTGACATAAATCACAGGAAGATCTTTTTTGATCCACCTCCTAGAGTAATGGAAATAAAAACAAAAATAAACAAATGGGACCTAATGAAACTTCAAAGCTTTTGCACAGCAAAGGAAACCATAAACAAGACGAAAAGACAACCCTCAGAGTGGGAGAAAATATTTGCAAACGAATCAACGGACAAAGGATTAATCTCCAAAATATATAAACAGCTCATTCAGCTCAATATTAAAGAAACAAACACCCCAATCCAAAAATGGGCAGAAGACCTAAATAGACATTTCTCCAAAGAAGACATACAGACGGCCATGAAGCACATGAAAAGATGCTCAACATCATTAATTATTAGAGAAATGCAAATGAAAACTACAATGAGGTATCACCTCACTCCTGTTAGAATGTGCATCATCAGAAAATCTACAAACAACAAATGCTGGAGAGGGTGTGGAGAAAAGGGAACCCTCTTTCACTGTTGGTGGGAATGTAAATTGATACAGCCACTATGGAGAACAATATGGAGGTTCCTTAAAAAACTAAAAATAGAATTACCATATGACCCGGCAATCCCACTCCTGGGCATATACCCAGAGAAAACCTTAATTCAAAAAGACACATGCACCCGAATGTTCATTGCAGCACTATTTACAATAGCCAGGTCATGGAAGCAACCTAAATGCCCATCAACAGACGAATGGATAAAGAAGATGTGGTACATATATACAATGGAATATTACTCAGCCATAAAAAGGAACGAAATTGAGTCATTTGTTGAGACGTGGATGGATCTAGAGACTGTCATACAGAGTGAAGTAAGTCAGAAAGAGAAAAACAAATATCATATATTAATGCATGTATGTGGAACCTAGAAAAAAGGTACAGATGAGCCAGTTTGCAGGGCAGAAGTTGAGACACAGATGTAGAGAATGGACATATGGACACCAAGGGGGGAAAACTGCGGTGAGGTGGGGATGGTGGTGTGCTGAATTGGGCGATTGGGATTGACATGTATACACTGATGTGTATAAAATTGATGCCTAATAAGAACCTGCAGTATAAAAAAGCAAACAAAACAACTAATACTAAACTTTCATTGGGTTATTTGTATGGAAATATGTTAATATAAATGTTTCAGACATTACATGAAATTTCTAAAAATCTTATATTTGTATTTGTATGGAAATATGTATGGAAATATGTTAATATAAATGTCTCAGACATTACATGAAATTTCTAAAAATCTTATATTTGTATTTGTATGGAAATATGTATGGAAATATGTTAATATTAATGTTTCAGACATTACATGAAATTTCTAAAAATCTTATATGTTCTGGTATAATGTTATAAGTAATAATCCTAGTTATTACTTTAAAATGTATATCTCAGAAATAACTAATTTTCTTGTCAACTGCATTATTATGAACTTTCATCAAATTTTTTACCGTGGTCATTTTTAAGTCTTTTGTCATTTACAGACAGTTCTGGGTGTACTCTGATGATTTTGCAAATATGTTCCTATAAAAGGGTTTCATCTTCAAGAAATTCATGGAAAAGACTCTGACATGTACAGGTTTCTGGTAACTGACTGTACTGCTGAACTGAATGAATAAGCATTTTCAGAATTCTGATGAAAAACTGATGAACTCATAAAAGTGCTAACAAAAGATCAAGATGAAAAAAAACAATTAATTACATGGGACTGAGTGAACTGATGAGGATGAGTATAATTTTTGTGACTTTCTGTCTGAATCAAAAAAAAAAAAATCCCACAAGGACTCAGAGGCAAAGAATATACAAATCAATTTTCACTGCAAAGTAAAGGAGCTGTTACAGTGGAGGATTACTGGACTGAATGTCAATATTATGACATAGTATGAGTGTGTTTCATGTTTGGTAATGGCAATCATTGTTGCTTTTGTTGTGGTCATCCATGTACAATGCTTGGTGTCAGTCTATTTATAATCCTTGTAAAAATAAAATACAGTGTGTGTGTGTGGAAACAAACAAACAAAAAAAAATACACATGCACCCGAATGTTCATTGCAGCACTATTTACAATAGCCAGGTCATGGAAGCAACCTAAATGACCATCAACAGATGAATGGATAAAGAAGATGTGGTACATATATACAATGGAATATTACTCAGCCATAAAAAGGAACGAAATTAGGTCATTTATTGAGAAGTGGATGGATCTAGAGACTGTCATACAGAGTGAAGTAAGTCAGAAAGAGAAAAACAAATATCGTATATTAATGCATGTATGTGGAACCTAGAAAAATGGTACAGATGAGCCGGTTTGCAGGGCAGAAGTTGAGACACAGATGTAGAGAATGGACATATGGTCACCAAGGGGGGAAAACTGTGGTGGGATGGGGATGGTGGTGTGCTGAATTGGGCGATTGGGATTGACATGTATACACTGATGTGTATAAAATTGATGCCTAATAAGAACCTGCAGTATAAAAAACAAACAAACAAAACCAACTAATACTAAACTTTCATTGGGTTATTTGTATGGAAATATGTTAATATAAATGTTTCAGACATTACATGAAATTTGTAAAAAGAAAACAATAAATTTCTTCCAACCCATGAGCACAGTGTAACTTTTTTTTTTTAACACCTTTATTGGAGTATAATTGTTTTACAATGGTGTGTTAGTTGCTGCTTTATAACAAAATCATTCAGTTATACATATACATATGTTCCCATATCTCTTCCCTCTTGTGTCTCCCTCCCTCCCCCACTTCCTATCCCACCCCTCTAAGAGGTCACAAAGCACTGAGCTGATCTCCTGTGCTATGCAGTTGCTTCCCACTAGCTATCTATTTTATATTTGGTAGTGTATATATGTTCAAGCCACTGTCTCACTTTGTCACAGCTTACCCTTCCCCCTCCCCATATCCTCAAGTCCATTCTCCAGTAGGCCTGTGTCTTTATTCCCGTCTTGCCACTAAGTTCTTCATGAACATTTTTTTTTTTTAGATTCCATATATATGTGTTAGCATACGGTATTTGTTTTTCTCTTTCTGACTTACTACACCCTGTACGACAGACTCTATGTCCATCCACCTCACTACAAATAACTCAATTAAGTTTCTTTTTATGGCTGAGTAATATTCCATTGTATATATGTGCCAAATCTTCTTTATCCATTCACCTGTTGATGGACACTTAGGTTGCTTCCATGTCATGGCTATTGTAAATAGAGCTGCAATGAATATTTCGGTACATGACACTTTTTGAATTATGGTTTTCTCAGGGTATATGCCCAGTAGTGGAGTTGCTGGGTCATATGGTATTTTGACTTTTAGTTTTTTAAGGAACCTCCATACTGTTCTCCATAGTGGCTGTATCAATTTATAGTCTCACCAACAGTGCAAGAGGGTTCCCATTTCTCTACACCCTCTCCAGCATTTATTGTTTGAAGATATTTTGTTGATAACCATTCTGACTGGTGTGAGATGATATCTCATTGTAGTTTTGTTTTGTATTTCTCCAATGATTAAAGATGTTGAGCATTCTTTCATGTGCTGGTTGGCAATCTGTATATTTTCTTGGAGAAATGTCTATTTAGGTTTTCTGCCCATTTTTGGATTGGGTTGTTTCTTTTTTTGATATTGAGCTGCATGTGCTGCTTGTAAATTTTGGAAATTAATCCTTTGTCAGTTGCTTCATTTGCAAATTTTTCTCCCATTCTGAGGGTTGTCTTTTTGTCTTGTTTATGGTTGCCTTTGCTGTGCAAAAGCTTTTAAGTTTCATTAGGTCCCATTTGTTTATTTGTGTTTTTATTTCCATTTCTCTAGGAGCTGGGCCAAAAAGGATCTTGCTGTGATTTATGTCATAGAGTATTCTGCCTATGTTTTCCTCTAAGAGTTTGATAGTGTCTGGCCTTACCTTTCGGTCTTTAATCCATTTTGAGTTTATTTTTGTGTATGGTGTTAGGCAGTGTTGTAATTTCATACTTTTACATATACCTGTCCAGTTTTCCCAGCACCAGTTATTGAAGAGGCTCTCTTTTCTCCATTGTGTGTTCTTGCCTTCTTTATCAAAGATAAAGTGACCATATGTGCATGGGTTTATCTCTGGAGTTTCTATCCTGTTCCATTGATCTGTACTTCTGTTTTTGTGCCAGTACCATACTGTCTTGATTACTGTAGCTTTGTAGTATAGTCTGAAATCAGGGAGCCTGATTCCTCCAGCTCCATTGTTCTTTCTCAAGATTCCTTTGGCTATTCGGGGTCTTTTGTGTTTCCATACAAATTGTGAAAATTTTTTTTCTAGTTCTGTGAAAATTGTCACTGGTAGTTTGATAGGGATTGCACTGAATCTACAGATTGCTTTGGGTAGTGGAGTCATTTTCACAATGTTTATTTTTCCACTCCAAGAACATGGTTTATCTCTCCATTTATTTGTATCATTTTAAATTTCTTTCATCAGAGTCTTTTAATTTTCTGCATAAAGATCTTTTGTCACCTTAGGTAGGTTTATTCTTAGATATTTTATTCTTTTGGTCGAAATGGTAAATGGGAGTGTTTTCTTAATTTCAGTTTCAGATTTTCCATCATTAGTGTAGAGGAATGCTAGAGATTTCTGTGCATTAATTTTGTATCCTGCTCCTTTACCAGATTCATGGATCAGCTCTAGTAGTTTTCTGATAACATCTTTAGGATTCTCTAAGTATAGTATCATGTCATCTGCGAACAATGACAGCTTTACTTCTTCTTTTCCGATTTGGATTACTTTTATTTCTTTTTCTTCTCTGATTCCGGGGCTAAAACTTCCAAAATTATGTTGAATAATAGTGGTGAGAGTGGACAACCTTGTCTTGCTCGTGATCTTAGTGGAAATGATTTCAGTTTTTCACCATTGAGGACAATGTTGGCTGTGGGTTTCTCATATACGGCCTTTATTATGTGGAGGAAAGTTCCCTCTATGCCTACTTTCTGGAGGGTTTTTATCATAAATTGGTGTTGAATTGTGTCAAAAGCTTTCTCTGCATCTCTTGAGATGATCATATTTTTTTTTCCTTCAATTTGTTAATATGGTGTATCACATTGATTAATTTGCATATATTGAAGAATCCTTGCATTCCTGGGATAAACCCCACTTGATCATAGTGTATGAGCCTTTTAAGGTGCTGTTGGATTCTGTTTGCTAGTATTTTGTTGAGGATTTTTGCATCTATGTTCGTTAGTGATATTGGCCTGTAGTTTTCTTTCTTTGTGACATCTTTGTCTGGTTTTGGTATCAGGGTGATGGTGGCCTCATAGAATGAGTTTGGGAGTGTGCCTTCCTCTGCAATTTTTCGGAAGAGTTTGAGAAGGATGGGTGTTAGCTCTTCTCTAAATGTTTGATAGAATTCGCCTGTGAAGCCATCTGGTCCTGGGCTTTTGTTTGTTGGAAGGTTTTTAATCACAGTTTCAATTTCAGTGCTTGTGATGGGACTGTTCATATTTTCTATTTCTTCCTGGTTAAGTCTCGGCAGGTTGTGCATTTCTAAGAATTTGTCCATTTCTTCCAGGTTGTCCATTTTATTGGCATAGAGTTGCTTCTAGTAATCTCTCATGATCATTTGTATTTCTGCAGTGTCAGTTGTTACTTCCCCTTTTTCATTTCTAATTTTATTCATTTGGCTCTTCTCCATTTTTTTCTTGATGAGTCTGGCTAATGGTTTATCAATTGTGTTTATCTTCTCAAAGAACCAGCTTTTAGTTTTATTGATCTTTGCTATTGTTTCCTTCATTTCTTTTTCATTTATTTCTGATCTGATCTTTATGATTTCTTTCCTACTGCTAACTTTGAGGATTTTTTGTTCTTCTTTCTCTAGTTTCTTTAGCTGCAAGGTTAGGTTGTTTATTTGAGATGTTTCCTGTTTCTTGAGGTAGGCTTGTATTTCTATAAACTTCCCTTTTAGAACTGCTTTTGCTGCATCCCATAGGTTTTGGGTCATCGTGTCTCCATTGTCATTTGTTTCTAGGTATTTTTTGATTTCCCCTTTGATTTCTTCAGTGATCACTTCATTATTAAGTAGTGTATTGTTGAGCCTCCATGTGTTTGTATTTTTTACAGATCTTTTCCTGTAATTGATATCTAGTCTCATAGCGTTGTGGTCATAAAAGATACTTGATACGATTTCAATTTCTTAAATTTACCAAGGCTTGATTTGTGACCCAAGATATGATCTATCCTGGAGAATGTTCCATGAGCACTTGAGAAAAATGTGTATTCTGTTGTTTTTGGGTGGAATGTCCTATAAATAGCAATTAAGTCCATCTTGTTTAATGTATCATTTAAAGCTTGTGTTTCCTTATTTATTTTCATTTTGGATGATCTGTCCATTGGTGAAAGTGGGGTGTTAAAGTCCCCTACTATGATTGTGTTGCTGTCGATTTCCCCTTTTATGGCTGTTAGTATTTGCCTTATGTATTGAGGTGCTCCTATGTTGGGTGCATAAATATTTACAATTGTTATACCTTCCTCTTGGATCGATCCCTTGATCATTATATAGTGTCCTTCTTTGTCTCTTGTAATAGTCTTTATTTTAAAGTCTATTTTGTCTGATACAAGAATTGCTACTCAAGGTTGTTTTTGATTTCCATTTGCATGGAATATCTTTTTCCATGCCCTGTCTTTCAGTCTGTATGTGTCCCTAGGTCTGAAGTGGGTCTCTTGTAGACAGCGTATATATGGGTCTTGTTTTCGTATCCATACAGCCGGTCTATGTCTTTTGGTTGGAGCATTTAATCCATTTACATTTAAGGTAATTATCGATATGTATGTTCCTATTCCCATTTTCTTAAATGTATTGGGTTTGTTATTGTAGATGTTTTCCTTCTCTTGTCTTTCCTCCCTAGAAAAGTTCCTTTACCATTTGTTGTAGAGCTGGTTTAGTGGTGCTGAATTCTCTTAGCTTTTGCTTGTCTCTAAAGGTTTTAATTTCTCCATCAAATCTGAATGAGATCCTTGCTGGGTAGAGTAATCTTGGTTGTAGGTTTTTTTCTCCTTCATCACTTTAAATATGTCCTATCACTCCCTTCTGGCTTGCAGAGCTTTTGCTGAAAGATCAGCTGTTAACCTTATGGGGATTCCCTTGGGTGTTATTTGTTGTTTTTCCCTTGCTGCTTTTAATATTTTTTCTTTTTATTTAATTTTTGATTGTTTGATTAATATATGTCCTGGCATGTTTCTCCTTGGATTTATCCTGTATGGGACTCTCTGTTCTTCCTGGACTTGATTAACTATTTCCTTTCCCATATTAGGGAAGTTTTCAACTATAATCTCTTCAAATATTTTCTCAGTCCCTTTCTTTTTCTCTTCTTCTTCTGGGACCCCTATAATTCGAATGTTGTTGCATTTAATGTTGTCTCAGAGATCTCTGAGACTGTCCTCAGGTCTTTTCATTCTTTTTTCTTTATTCTGCTCTGCAGTAGTTATTTCCACTATTTTATCTTCCAGATCACTTATCTATTCTTCTGTCAGTTATTCTGCTATTGATCCCTTCTAGAGAATTTTTAATTTCAATTATTGTGTTGTTTATCACTGTTTGTTTGCTCTTTAGTTCTTCTAGGTCTTTGTTAAATATTTCTTGTATTTTCTCTATTCTATTTCCAAGATTTTGGATCATGTTTACTATCATTATTCTGAATTCTTTTTCAGGTAGACTGCCTATTTCCCCTTCATTTGTTAGTTCTGGTAGGTTTTTTCCTTGCTCCTTCGTCTGCTGTGTGTTTTTCTGTCTTTTCATTTTGCTTAACTTACTGTGTTTTGGGGTCCTTTTCACAGGCTTCAGATTCATAGTTCCCATTGTTTTTAGTGTCTGTCCCCAGTGGCTAAGGTTGGTTCACTGGGTTGTGTAGGCTTCCTGGTGGAGGGGACTAGTGTCTGGTGGATGAGGCTGGATCTTGTCTTTCTTGTGAGGAGATCCACATCTGGTGGTGTGTTTTGGGGTGTCTGTGGCCTTATTATGATTTTAGTCAGCTTCTCTGCTAATGGATGGTGTTGTGTACCTGGCTTGCTAGTTGTTTGGCACTGGTTGTCCAGCACTGTAGCTTGCTGGTCGTTGAGTGAAGCTGGGTTTTGGCGTTGAGATGTAGATCTCCTGGATATTTTAACCTTTTGATATTACTTGGAGCTTGGAGGTCTCTTGTGGACCAGTGTCCTGAACCTGGCTCTCCCACCTCAGAGGCACAGCCCTGACGCTTTGCTGGAGCACCAAGAGCCCTTCATTCACACAGTGCAGAATAAAAGGGGAAAAAAAATGAAAGAAATAAAGAAAGAAGATAAAATAAAATAAAATAAAAAATATTTATGAAGAAAGAAATTTTAAAATGTAAACAAACAAAGAAACAAAAAATGGACAGACAGAACCTTAAGACAAATGGTAAAAGCAAAGCTATACAGACAAAATCACACACAGAATCATACCCATACACACTCACACAAAGAGAAAAAGAGAAAAAATATATATATCTTTGCTCCAAAGTCCACCTCCTCAATTTGGGATGATTCATTGTTTATTCAGGTATCCACAGATGCACGGTACATCAGGTTGATTGTGGAGATTTAATCCTCTGTTCCTGAGGCTGCTGGGAGAAATTTCCCTTTCTCTTCCTTGTTCGCATAGCTCCCGGGGTTCAGCTTTGATTTGGACCGGCGTCTGCCTGTAGGTCGCCTAAGGGCGTCTGTTCTTCGCTCAGACAGGACGGGGTTAAAGGAGCAGCTGATTCGGGGATTGTGGGTCACTCAGGCCAGGAGGAGGGAGAGGTGCGGAGTGCGGAGTGAGCATGCGGCAGCAGAGGCCGATGTGACATTTCACCAGCCTGAGGGAGCACAGGGTATCTTTCCACATATTTGTGTCTTCTTCAATATCTTTCATCAATATCTTATAGCTTTTTGAGTACAGGTCTTTTACCTCCTTAGTTAAATTTATTCTTAAGTATTTTATTTGTTTTGATATTATTGAAAATGAGATTGTTTTAAAAGTTTCTCTTTCTGATAGTTTGTTGCTAGTATATAGAAATGCAACATTTTTTTGTGTATCCTGCAACTTTATTGAACTCATTTATTAGTTCCAATAATTTTTTGGTAGCATTTTAAAAATTTTCTATATATTGTATTATATCATCTGCAATCAATGACAGTTTTACTTCTTCTTTTCCAATTTAGATTTCCTTTATGTCTTTTTCTTGCTAATTGCTGTGGCAAGGACTTCCGATATTATTTTGAATAAAAGTGGCAAGAGTAGTCATCCTTGTCTTGTTCCTGAACTTAAAGAAAAAAATTCTTTCAGCTTCTTGTCATTGAGTATGACATTGGCTGTAGCTTTGTCATATATAGCTTTAATAGTGTTGAAGAATATTTCTTTTATATTCACTTTTCTGATAGCTTTTTTTAACATCTTTATTGGAGTATAATTGCTTTACAATGGTGTGTTAGTTTCTGCTTTATAACAAAGTGAATCAGTTATACAAATACATATGTTCCCATATCTCTTCCCTCTTGCATCTCCCTCCCTCCCACCCTCCCTATCCCATCCCTCTAGGTGGTCACAAAGTACAAAGCTGATCTCCCTGTGCTATGCAGTTGCTTCCCAATGGCTATCTATTTTACATTTGGTAGTGTATATATGTCCATGCCACTCTCTCACTTTGTCACATCCTACCCTTCCCCCTCCCCATATGCTCAAGTGCATGCTCTAGTAGGTCTGTGTCTTTATTCCCGTCTTGACACTAGGTTCTTCATGACTTGGTTTTTTTCCTTAGATTCCATATATATGTGTTAGTATACTGTATTTGCTTTTCTCTTTCTGACTTACTTCACTCTGTAAGACAGACTCTAACTCCATCCACCTCACTACAAATAACTCCATTTCGTTTCTTTTTATGGCTGAGTAATATTCCATTGTATATATGTGTCACCTCTTCTTTATCCATTCATCCGAAGATGGACACTGAGGCTGCTTCCATATCCTGGCTATTGTAAATAGAGCTGCAATGAACATTTTGGTACGTGACTCTTTTTGAATTATGGTTTTCTCAGGGTATATGCCCAGTAGTGGGATTGCTGGGTTGTATGGTAGTTCTATTTGTAGTTTTTTAAGGAACTTCCATACTGTTCTCCATAGTGGCTGTATCAATATACATTATCACCAAGAGTGCAAGAGTGTTCCCTTTTCTCCACACGTTCTCCGACATTTATTGTTTCTAGATATTTTGATGATGGCCATTCTGACCGGTGTGAGATGATATCTCATCATAGTTTTGATTTGCATTTCTCTAATGATTAATGATGTTGAGCATTCCTTCATATGTTTGTTGGCAATCTGTACATCTACTTTGGAGAAATGTCTATTTAGGTCTTCTGCCCATTTTTGGATTGGGTTGTTTGTTTTTTTCTTATTGAGCTGCTTGTGCTGTTTGTAAATTTTGAAGGTTAATCCTTTGTCAGTTGCTGCATTTGCAAATATTTTCTCCCATTCTGAGGGTTCTCTTTTGGTCTTGTTTATGGTTTCCTTTGCTGTGCAAAAGCTTTTAAGTTTCATTAGGTCCCATTTGTTTATTTGTGTTTTTATTTCCATTTCTCTAGGAGCTGGGTCAAAAAGGATCTTGCTGTGATTAATGTCATAGAGTGTTCTGCCTAAGTTTTCCTCTAAGAGTTTGATAGTGTCTGGCCTTACCTTTCGGTCTTTAATCCATTTTGAGTTTATTTTTGTGTATGGTGTTAAGCAGTATTCTAATTTCATACTTTTACATATACCTGTCCAGTTTTCCCAGCACCAATTATTGAAGAGGCTGTCTTTTCTGCACTGTATATTCTTGCCTTCTTTATCAAAGATAAGGTGACCATATGTGTGTGGGTTTATCTCTGGGCTTTCTATCCTGTTCCATTGATCTATATTTCTGTTTTTGTGCCAGTACCAAACTGTCTTGATTACTGAAGCTTTGTAATATAGTCTGAAGTCTGGGAGCCTGATTCCCCCTGCTCCATTTTTCGTTCTCAAGATTGCTTTGGCTATTCGGGGTCTTTTGTGTTTCCATACAAATTGTGAAATTTTTTGTTTTAGTTCTGTGAAAAATGCCAGTGGTAGTTTGATAGGGATTGCATTGAATCTGTAGATTGCTTTGGGTAGTAGAGTCATTTTCACAATGTTGATTCTTCCAACCCAAGAACATGGTATATATATCTCGATCTTCTTGTATCATCTTTAATTTCTTTCATCAGTGTCTTATAATTATCTGCATACAGGTCTTTTGTCTCCTTAGGTAGGTTTATTCCTAGATATACTATTCTTTTTGTTGCAGTGGTAAATGGGAGTGTTTCCTTAATTTCACTTTCAGATTTTTCTTCATTAGTGTATAGGAATGCAAGAGATTTCTGTGCATTAATTTTGTATCATGCTACTTAACGAAATTCATTGATTAACTCTAGTAGTTTTCTGGTTGCATCTTTAGGATTCTCTATGTATAGTATCATGTCATCTGCAAACGGTGACATCTTTACTTCTTCTTTTCCAATTTGGATTCCTTTTATTTCTTTTTCTTCTATGATTGCTGTGGCTAAAACTTCAAAAACTATGTTGAATAATAGTGGTGAGAGTGGGCAACCTTGTCTTGTTCCTGATCTTAATGGAAATGGTTTCAGTTTTTCACCATTGAGGACGATGTTGGCTGTGGGTTTGTCATATATGGCCTTTATTATGTTAAGGGAAGATCCCTCTATGCCTACTTTCTGCAGGGCTTCTATCATAAATGGGTGTTGAATTTTGTCGAAAGCTTTCTCTGCATCTATTGAGATGATCATATGGTTTTTCTCCTTCAATTTGTTAATATGGTGTATCACATTGATTGATTTGCGTATATTGAAGAATCCTTGCATTCCTGGGATATACCTCACTTGATCATGGTGTATGATCCTTTTAATGTACTGTTGGATTCTGTTTGCTAGTATTTTATTGAGGATATTTGCATCTATGTTCATCAGAGATATTGGCCTGTAGTTTTATTTCTTTGTGACATCTTTGTCTGGTTTTGGTATCAGGGTGATGGTGGCCTCGTAGAATGAGTTGAGGAGTGTTCTTCCATGTGTAATATTTTGGAAGAGTTTGAGAAGGATAAGTGTTAGCTCTTCTCTAAATGTTTGATAGAATTCGCCTGTGAAGCCATCTGGTCCTGGGCTTTTGTTTGTTGGAAGATTTTTAATCACAGTTTCAATTTCAGTGCTTGTGATGGGACTGTTCATATTTTCTATTTCTTCCTGGTTCAGTCTCAGCAGGTTGTGCATTTCTAAGAACTTGTCCATTTCTTCCAGGTTGTCCATTTTATTGGCATAGAGTTGTTTCTAGTAATCTCTCATGATCGTTTGTATTTCTGCAGTGTCAGTTGTTACTTCTCCTTTTTCATTTCTAATTCTATTGATTTGAGTCTTTTCCCTTTTTTTCTTGATGAGTCTGGCTAATGGTTTATCAATTTTGTTTATCTTCTCAAAGAACCAGCTTTTAGTTTTATTGATCTTTACTATTGTTTGCTTCATTTCTCTTTCATTTATTTCTGATCTGATCTTTATGATTTCTTTCCTTCTGCTAACTTTGGGGTTTTTTTGTTCTTCTTTCTCTAATTGCTTAAGGTGCAAAGTTAGGTTGTTTATTTGAGATGTTTCCTGTTTCTTGAGGTAGGCTTGTATTGCTATAAACTTCCCTCTTAGAACTGCTTTTGCTGCATCCCATAGGTTTTGGGTTGTCATGTCTCCATTTTTTGTAGGTATTTTTTGATTTCCCCTTTGATTTCTTCAGTGATCCCTTCGTTATTAAGTAGTGTATTGTTTAGCCCCCATGTGTTTGTATTTTTTACAGATCTTTTCCTGTAATTGATATCTAGTCTCATAGCGTTGTGGTCATAAAAGAAACTTGATACGATTTCAATTTTCTTAAATTTACCAGGGCTTGATTTGTGACCCAAGATATGACCTATCCTGGAGAATGTTCCATGAGCACTTGAAAAAAATATGTATTCTGTTGTTTTTGGGTGGAATGTCCTATAAATATCAATTAAGTCCGTCTTGTTTAATGTATCATTTAAAGCTTGTGTTTCCTTATTTATTTTCATTTTGGATGATGTGTCCATTGGTGAAAGTGGGGTGTTAAAGTCCCCTACTAAGATTGTGTTACTATCAATTTCCCCTTTTATGGCTGTTAGTAGTTGCCTTATGTATTGAGGTGCTCCTATGTTGGGTGCATAATTATTTACAATTGTTATATCTTCTTCTTGTATCGATCCCTTGATCATTATATAGTGTCCTTCTTTTGTCTCTTGTAATAGTCTTTATTTTAAAGTCTGTTTTGTCTGATATGAGAATTGTTACTCAAGGTTGTTTTTGATTTCCATTTGCATGGAATATCTTTTTCCATGCCCTGTCTTTCAGTCTGTATGTGTCCCTATGCCTTAAGTGTGTCCCATGTAGATGGCATATATACGGGTCTTGTCTTTGTATCCATTCAGCCAGTCTGTGTCTTTTTGTTTTTTAATAAATTTATTTATTTTTTTATGGCTGTGTTGGGTCTTCATTACTTTGAGAGGGCTTTCTCTAGTTGCGGCGAGCGGGGGCCACTCTTCATCGCAGTGCATGGGACTCTCACTATCGTGGACTCTCTTTTTGTGGAGCACAGGCTCCAGATGCGCAGTCTCAGTAGATGTGGCTCACGGGCCCAGTTGCTCCGTGGCATGTGGGATCTTCCCAGACCAGGTCTCGAACCCGTGTCCCCTGCATTGGCAGGCAGATTTTCAACCACTGCACCACCAGGGAAGCCCCAGTCTGTGCCTTTTGGTGGGAACATTTAATCCATTTACGTTTAAGGTAATTATCGATATGTATGTTCCAATTCCCATTTTCTTAAATGTTTTGGGTTTGTTATTATAGGTATTTTCTTTCTCTTGTGTTTTTTGCCTAGAGAAGTTCCTTTAGCATTTGTTGTAAAGCTGGTTTGGTGGTGCTGAATTCTCTCAGCATTTGCTTGTCTGTAAAGGTTTTAATTTCTCCATCACATCTGAATGAGATCCTTGCTGGGTAGAGTAATCTTGGTTGTAGATTTTTCTCCTTCATCACTTTAAATATGTCCTGCCACTCCCTTCTGGCTTGCAGAGTTTCTGCTGAAAGATCAGCTGTTAACCTTATGGGGATTCCCTTGTGTGTTATTTGTTGTTTTACCCTTGCTGCTTTTAATATGTTTTCTTTATACTTAATTTTTGATAGTTTGATTAATATGTGTCTTGGCGTGTTTCTCCTTGGATTTATCCTGTATGGGACTCTCTGTGCTTCCAGGACTTCATTAACTATTTCCTTTCCCATATTAGGGAAGTTTTCAACTATAATCTCTTCAAATATTTTCTCAGTCTCTTTCTTTTTCTCTTCTTCTTCTGGGACCCCTATAATTCGAATGTTGGTGCATTTAATGTTGTTCCAGAGATCTCTGAGACTGGTCTCAGTTCTTTTCATTCTTTTTTCTTTATTCTGCTCTGCAGTAGTTATTTCCACTATTTTATCTTTGAGGTCACTTATCCGTTCTTCTGCCTCAGTTATTCTGCTATTGATCCCTTCTAGAGTATTTTTAATTCCATTTATTGTGTTTTTCTCTGTTGCTTGGTTTCTATTTAGTTATTCGAGGTCCTTGTTAAATGTTTCTTGCATTTTGTCTATTTTATTTCCAAGATTTTGGATCATCTTTACTATCATTATTCTGAATTCTTTTTCAGGTATACTGCCTATTTCCTCTTCATTTGTTAGGTCTAGTGTGTTTTTACCTTGCTCCTTTATCTGCTGTGTGTTTTTCTGTCTTCTCATTTTGCTTATCTTACTGTGTTTGGGGTCTCCTTTTTGCAGGCTGCAGGTTTGTAGTTCTCCTTGTTTTTGGTGTCTGTCCCCAGTGGCTAAGGTTGGTTCAGTGGGTTGTGTAGGCTTCCTGGTGGAGGGGACTAGTGCCTTTGTTCTGGTGGATGAGGCTGGATCTTGTCTTTCTGGTGGGCAGGTCCATGTGTGGTGGGGTGTATTGCAGTGTCTGTGGCCTTATTATGATTTTAAGCAGCCTCTCTGCTAATGGATGGGGCTGTGTTCCTGTTTTGCTAGTTGTTTGGCATACTGTGTCCAGCACTGTAGCTTGCTTGTTGGTGAGTGAAGCTGGGTCTCGATGTTGAGATGGAGATCTCTGGGAGATTTTCACCATTTGGTATTATGTGGAGCTGGGAGGTCTTTTGTGGACCAGTGTCCTGAAGTTGGCTCTCCCACCTCAGAGGTACAGCCCTGATGCCTGGTTGGAACACCAAAGGTCTTTCATCCACACGGCTCAGAATAAAAGGGAGAAAAAATAGAAAGAAAAAGAAGAAAGAGGATAAAATAAAATAAAGATAAAATAAAATAAAGTTATTAAAATAAAAAATAATTATTAAGAGAAAAAGGAAAAAAATATTTTTAAGTAAAAAAAAAAAAAAAAAAAAAACAACGGATAGAGAGATCCCTAGGACAAATGGTGAAAGCAAAACTATACAGACAAAGTCTCACACAGAAGCATACACCTACACACTCACAAAAAGAAGAAAAGGGGAAAAACTAATATATCTTGCTCCCTAAGTCCACCTCCTCAATTTGGGATGATTCGTTGTCTATTCAGGTATTCCACACATGCAGGTACATCAAGTTGTTTGTGGAGATTTAATCCGCTGCTTCTGAGGCTGCTGGGAGAAATTTCCCTTTCTCTTCGTTGTTCACACAGCTCCCGGGGTTCAGCTTTGGATATGGAACCGCCTCTGCATGTAGGTCACCTGAGGGTGTCTGTTCTTTACTCAGACAGGACGGGATTAAAGGAGCAGCTGATTCGGGGCCTCTGGTTCACTCAGGCTGGGGGGAAGGAGGGGTACGGATGCGGGGTGAGCCTGCGGTGGCAGAGGCCAGCGTGACGTTGCACCAGCCTGAGGCACGCCACACGTTCTCCCGGGAAGTTGTCCCTGGATCATGGGATTCTGGCAGTGGCGGGCTGCACAGGCTCCAGGGAGGGGCGGTGTGGAGAGTGACCTGTGCTTGCACACAGGCTTCTTGGTGGCGGCAGCAGCAGCAGGCTTATCGTCTCATGCCCATCTCTGGGGTCCACGTTGATAGCTGCAGCTCACATCCGTCTCTGGAGCTCATTTAGGCGGTGCTCTGAATCCCCTCTCCTCGTGCACCAGAAAACAAAGAGGCAAGAAAAAGTCTCTTGGCTGTTCAGCAGCTCCAGACCTTTCCCAGACTCCCTCCCGGCTAGCTGTGGTGCACTAACCCCTTCAGGCTGTGTTCACGCATCCAACCCCAGTCCTCTCCCTGCAATCCGACCGAAGCCCGAGCCTCAGCTCCCAGCCCCCGCCCACCCCTGCGGGTGAGCAGACAAGCCTCTCGGGTTGGTGAGTGCTGGTTGGCACCAATCTTCTGTGCGGGAATCTCTCTGCTTTGCCCTCCACACCCCTGTTGCTGCGCTCTCCTCCATGGCTCCAAAGCTTCCCCCCTCCGCCACCCACAGTCTCCGCCCATGATGGGGCTTCCTAGTGTGTGGAAACCTTTCCTCCTTCACAGCTCCCTCCCACTGGTGCAGGTCCCATCCCTATTCTTTTGTCTCTGTTATTTCTTTTTTCTTTTTTCTTTTGCCCTACCCAGGTACGTGGGGAGTTTCTTGCCTTTTGGGAGGTCTGACGTCTCCTGCCAGTGTTCATTTGGTGTTCTATAGGAGCACTTCCACGTGTAGATGTATTTCTGATGTATTTGTTGGGAGGAAAGTGATCTCCGCATCTTACTCTTCCACCATCTTCTCCTCTTTGATAATTTTTTTTTAATCACAGATGAATGTCAAAATATTTCAAAAGCTTTCTATTGAGATGATCACATGATGGGTTTTTATTCTTCAGTTTGTTAATGTGGACTATTACATTGATTTATTTACCGATATTGAATCACTCTTGCATCCTTGGGCTAGACAATGGGATAGATACCACTTGATCATAGTATGATTCTTTTAATATATTGATTAATTAACTTTGCTAATATTTTGTTTATGATTTTTGCATCTATGTTCATCAGTGATTTTGTAATTTTCTTTTTCTTTGGTGTCTTTCCCTTTTTTGGGTGTTAGGGTGATTCTGGATTCATAGAATGAGCTTGGAAGTGTTCTTTCCTCTGAAATTTTTGAAATAATTTGAGAAGGGTAGGTGTTAACTCTTTTCTAAATGTTTAGTAGAACACACCTATGAAGCTTTCTGGCCCTGGACTTTTGTTTATCATTCTGTGCATTTGACTGGAGCATTTAATCCATTACATTTAACATAATCATTAAAAGAAACGTACTTATTGCCATTTTCTTACTTGTTTTCTGTTTTTGTTTTTGTTTTTGTTTTTAGTTCTTTTTCTTACTTTCTTCTTTTGCTATCTTCCCCTGTGATTTGATGGCTATCTATCATGTTTGGATTCCTTTCTCTTTTGTGTGTGTGTATCTACTATAGGTTTTTGGTTTGTGGTTATCATGAAGTTCAGATATAACAACCTTTATATATATTAGTTATTATGTTAAGTTGATTATCTCTTTAATTTAAATGCATTTAACTCAAACAATTCTGCATTTTACTCCCCCCTCACAGACAATTAATATTTTTGACATCATATTTTATGTTTTTTGTTTTGTGTATCTTTTACCACTTATTGTGGCTAGAGATGATTTTACTACTTTTTCTTTAACCTTCTTGTTAGTTTTTTACATGGTTGATCTACTATCTTTAATGTATATTTGCCTCAATGGATGTGATATTTTCTGTCATAATTTTTATATTTCTAGTTGTCTTTTCTGCTTAGAGAAGTATTTTTAACATTTCTTTTACAGCTGGTTTAGTGGTACTGAATTCTTTTAGCTTTTTCTTGTCTATTAAACAGTTTATCTCTCATTTAAATCTGAATGATAGTCTTGTTGGGTAAAGTATTCTGGGTTTTATATTGTGCTCCCTTTGGCCTGTAAAATTCTGCTGATAGTCAGCTGATAGACTTATGGGAGTTCTTTTGTTCATAACCAGTTGCTTTTCTCTTGCTGCTGTTGATATTCTCTCTTTATCTTTAATTTTTACCATCTTAATTATAAAGTGTCTTGGTGTGGACCTCTTTGGGTTAATCTTATTTGGGACTATTTGTGCTTCCTGGACCTGGATGTCCATTACCTTTTACAGGTTAGGGAAGTTTTCATCTATTTTTCCTTTAAATAAGTTCTCTGCCTCTTTCTCTCTTTCTTCTCCTTCTGGGACCCTTAAAGTGAATGTTAGTTTTCTTGATGTTGTCCCAGAAGTTCTTAAACTCCCCTTATTTTTTTTTAATTCTTTTTTTTTTCTTTTTTCTGTTCAGCTTGAGCTATTTCTACTTCTCCATGTTTCAGTTTACTGGTCTGTTCCTCTGTATCTTCTAATCTATTATTGATTTTTTCTAGTGTATTTTTATTTCAGTTGTTTTCTTCATCTTCATATGGTTCTTCTTTATGTTTTCTAACACTGTTAATCTCCCTGTGTTCATCCATTCTCCTGAGTTGGCTGAGCATCTTTATGATCATTACCTTGAACTTTTTGGGGGGAGATTCCTTATTTCCACTCTGCTCAGTCTTCTTCTCAGGTTTTGTCTTTTTTCTTCATTTGGAGTATATTCCTATATCATCTCATTTTATCTAATTCTTTGTGTTTATTTCTATACATTAGATAGTTTAGTTATGTTTCCCATCCTTGGAGAAGTGGCCTTATATAAGAGACATCCTATGAGACTGAGTAGCACAGGCCCCTCTGGCCATCAGAGCTCTATATTCTAGGGTGTCTCCTTTGTGGATTGCATGGACCCTTCTGTTGTGGTGGGGCCAAATACTGTGGGTGAACTGGTAGGCAGAGCTGGCCCCTGCCCAGGTTAGCTGCTAGCCCTGCCTCATGCAATGGCTTCCATCCCTTTGCTGGGAAGATCTTGGTCCCAATGTGGCTGGCTGCTCAGCCTGTGGTGTCCCAGAGCTGTTGCTGGCATGCTGGTAGGTGGGGCTGTGTCCCAGTTCTTGCTGGGGGTTCCCAGGGCTGGTGTTGGCCATCCATGGCAGACCTGCATCCTGGCATGACTGGCAAGTGTTAAAGTGATAAAGGCAAGTGTTTTAACAATATAAGAATATTTGGTGCTCACCCATGAGAGACAGAAGTAAAACTCATACCTTCAATTCAGAAGTGTGCTAATGCTCCCAACTGATGAAAGAATGCTAAAATACATTGCAACTGACACTCACTAGGTGATATAATGGTTTATGTGAAGCTTATTTCTAAGGAGTCAACTGAAAGCAGGCAAAGCTTCATAGCCTTTTCAGCTAAAACCTACACTGAGCTACATGTTTTTTTCAATGACTGGATTCCCAATATTTACATTTTACCTCCAGGTCAGAACTCCTGAGCCATCCCTTCAAGACCAGGTGCTATTATAACAGCCTGAAGGACTTGTGTAAAGACTACTACACAAGCAACAGAAAGAGAAATTTGAGTGTAAATGGAACATAAAATAAGGAGAGAGAAAGGGGAGGGGAGTTCCAGTCAAAAGAAACCTGCAAATCAAAATGCAAAAAAAATAAAATTTAAATAAAATTTAAGAAAAAAAATTAAAAAGTGAGAAACAATCTTGCTAAAAGGGCAGTCAACAAAAATAATATTTCTTTAGAGTAAAGAATTTGAAATTTCCTACAGATATAAATGAGAATATCTCTCATAAAAAAAGAATAAAGAATATTGATAAATAAGCAGAAAAAGTTTAAAAAGACAGGTTTATAAGCAGAATCAATTAGAAGTTATTGAGATTGAAAGAAAGACAGTACTAGGAACTCAGAACGCAGATAGGATACTTTTAAAAGATGAAAATTATTCAGAGCTATAGAGAATAGATTAACAGACTCCAATATTTATTCCATAGGCATTCAGCAAGAAGAGAATAAGAAGAATATCAAAGAAGCAATATTATAAGAGATAATAATTTTCTGGAATATAAGAAATAGTCTACAGACTAAATCAGTACACTAAGTACTAAACAAAAAATTAAAATAAATTTATAACTATAATGTTTTAGTTAAACTATGGAACATTAAGATTAAAGACAAAATATTAGAAATTAGTGGATAAATAAATAAATGGCATACCTATGAATGATGAGAATTAGCAGGCTTCTCATCAACAATGATATAAGCCAGAAGAGAATGGAGAGGTATCTTTAAAGTATTGATTGAAAATAGCTGGCAATTTAGAATTCTATAGCCAGTTAAAATAACATTCAAGAGTTAGGATGAAGTAATAAAAAAGCAAAATTATACCTATAAAAATCAATGGGAGTTTATCATCCATAGACGTTCTTTCTTCATTACTAAAGGATGTACTTTAACATAAAGAAAAGTAAAAACTATAGGAGTCTAGTGAAAGAAAAAATAGATGTGATAAAAATAATAAAATGTTTGTAAATTTAATTCAATATTGACTATAATTAATAATAACTAATTGCATGCCTAAAACTTTCAGAAGGCAATAAAAAAAAGAGTATGGGATGAAGTATTAACAATGTTAAAACACATGAAGAGCAACAAGAGTAGAATTAAATGATTTTAGGCTTGTTAGAAATATGTACAGAAACGCATTTATTGAATATATTAAAATTTTAGGTGTAACCAGTGAAAGTATTAATTATTTCAAGTTTACACACCATAAAAGGAGAAAAATAGATTTAGAAAAAGAGAAGGATAATGAAAAGTTTACCCAGGCATAGCAGAAAACTAGAAAAAGAACTGTCTAAATATATTAAACACAATAAATTTTAACAGAATAAGCCTGTTTAAATACAATCACTTAAACTGGATTTTTTAAACTGCAGCTATATGCTACTATAAGAGTTATTTCTTTAACAAAAATTTACAATATCCTTAAAAATAAAATAGGAGATGTGGACAAGATAGCCAAATATAAACAAAAGAAGACTGGTGAACCAATATTAATAGCAGACAAAATAGAATTTTAAGAAATAATTAATAGTTACAAAGGGTGACACTGTAATAAAGAGTAATTCAATGAATGTGAATTAAGTAGTTATTTCACTAACAGTCTAGCCTAGTCACCTAGTCACCGTGAGACAGACTTCACTTGATAGCCCAGTTCAAGCATACTGAAGACATCATCCTCAGGATACCACTGGTGGCTATCTCATCTCTCTTTCTCGTGTTGTTTTATATGTTTCAAACTTAGAATCTGTATTTTTTAGAAAGTACAGATTCTTCCATGTCAAAAATTCCCATTATAAATATTTAAATAATGAAATATTTAAACAGCCTGACACAATATGTTAACAAGTCCATGGTACTAAGACATTAAATGACTGAAATTCAATCTTCCATTGTTAAGATTTGTCTCAGTCACAGAAGCACCTCATGAAAGAAAAGCAGAAATAATTTTCTGGAAAGGCAAAAGAGAAAGTGATTCTTTTGATATCTCTTTTTTATGATGATAATTCTTGACAGGATAACCATTTTATCACTAAATGAATTCCTAAAGGGGAAGGGTATTGAATCTCTCTCTCTTTCTCTCTCCGTACATTTTGTTGCCTTTGTTGTTCATAGAATCCTTACACATAGAATGAAATTTGGATTGAAACACAACCTAAAAAGAAGATATCACAACAGAGTCATTTAATTTCTCTTTGCTAACTCTCTATTTTCCTGTCTAAAACTCCAGAGTGAAGGTGAAATATAGCATCATTTCCAGGAACAGTAAAAACCTTTTCCCCTTTATGCTAGCACAACACTAAAATGTGATTTGGGTGTAAAAATAACTTATATCCAAATTTTAACTTCGGGATGTACTACAGATGTGTTGTTCTCAAAGAATAGAAACTTCAGGGATACACTTCAATGCACACTCTAACACTTCATTCTTAGTATCCTGGTTGCTATAATACCTACCACTCCACATTCCACAAACAGAGAAAACTCAGATATCATATGTCCCCAGCAGATAGACCTGTTTTGATTATTAGCATTCATGGGGCTCATCCAAAACACAGTTTTCACAAACAACTTGCTTTTGGACTTTAGGATGTATTCTACTTTTTTTGTTGTTTTTTGTAGTGGATTTTACCTCCTCTGTCAATCTTTGTCCTGTTTTTTATTTCCACAAATTCTACCTGACTATATGTTTTCACTTTTTCCTGTCTAGACTACCACAACAGTCTCTCAACTTGTCTTTCCTCTACTCTCTCCTGGCTCCAATATGTCCTTTGTATTACAGACAATAGTATTTCTAATGTGCAAATAGGACCATATTGCTGCTTTCAAATTCAAGTAGATGCATAAAATAAAATGTGCAAAAAAACAGAACAAGCTTTTCACATCCCTTCCATGATCTAATGCTTTAATGTTCTTCTCCTGCCCCTGCCATAAACGTATTTTATTCCTTAGCCATGTTGATTTACTAACTGTCCTATAAACACATCAGTGTCTTTTATCTTTCTATATCTTTGAGTATTCTGTTCCCATAGTCAAGGATCCTTTAATTGCTTAAAATTTACTATAACTCCTTCAAAGCAAAATTCTGGGGAATGGCATAGGCCATTCACAAAAGTAAATAAGCATCTTCTACTTTGTTATAATTCCATAGCACCAAGCATTTCTTGTTTTGATTCGCTTATCCTATTATTAAATAGGTCAGTTGAATGGAAAATCTGGAACTAGGTGCCAGGATGAATGATGATTATCAGAGCTGGGTGAATTGATACAGTGAAAGTGCATTTAAGGTTAGATTTGAGTGAGTTTCTAACCATAGAATGTGGAGATTCCATTGCTTAATTTTATTCTGCCTTAGGTTGGTGCTGGTTATAAGGATTTGCAGGTCATAAAATGAATCCATCAGTGCAAAAGAGGATTTAGAAGCTCAGAACAAAGGAGGGCTCTCATCTAGATCTGCACAGGAGAATATATATTGAATGAATAACCTCTTCTAATCTTGGCAGTGGTCTCATGTAGGAGATGAAATTTAAAGTTCAGCTTGGCCTGAGCTTTTGGTTGTCTCTTAAACATGGGTGATTGTCCAAATCATCTTCTTTGTTCTTAGTGGTTCCCAGCAGTTGAGAATGTGTGGAGGACCTGTTAGTGTCCCAAAGAGGAGGATCTCAGTCAGCCTTTAGATGTGAGCTAAATTAGAGGCTCTCAGGCAGCAGCTTTCATAGTATGCAAACAGGCCTCTTTCAGGGAAAGACTGTGAGACAGCAATTTTTTTTTCCTCCCTCTGTGTTGAGCCCTGGAGGGATAGCCACAGTGAGTCCTCCCAAGCTCTCTAAGAACTGTTTCTTTGTTTGCTGTAGTCTTGGGGGTCTCATGGGTACAAGCTCGGTTGGCTTTCTGAGCTAGGTGTTTTGGGGGCTAGTCCTTCAAATGAAGGTCTTAAAAGTTGGAGCAGTAGATGTTGGGCCCAAACCCTTCACTCTTCAGGGAGAAGCTAGGAGTTGTGAGTAACCTCCCAGTTGTGGGGTTTATGTGAGTGTGTTTCAGCCTGTCCTACTCATTTCAATATGGAAAGTTTCTCCTTCATCTGATATGTAGGAGTTGCTAGGTTAGTCTCTGTATTTCCTTCAGAGACAATTGCACGCTGTGTAGTTGTAGATTTGGTGTGTCCCTGGAAGGAGGTGAGTTCAGGAGACTCCTATGTCTCCATCTTGGAGTGGAACTCTGAGAATATATATTGAATATGATATCAGACAAATTAACTTTAAGCTCTGTCAGTTACAAATTTAGTGAACATTATCAATTTTCTTATCCTCCTTGACCCTCACTATTTATAGCTACAATACAAAGTTAACACTAGTTTCAATTTAATAGTTTGTTGTAAATATTTAGGACACTATATTTTTATATATTAATAATAATTATGATAACTATTAACAGTATTAGTATTATTAATGATGATGACGATAAGAAGAAGAACAGAAATTATTTCATGCTGCTTTGATCCAGTGTTAAGGCCCTGGTTAGAAGCTGAACAGTTTCCCTTCTTGGGCAACTTCCCTTCTTGAGTTCTCATACCCTGGGACCACTAGGCACTCACCTTAATAACCCTGGGGCCAGAAGCCAGAGGGCTAGGGACAGCCCCTATACGCAAGCGCCTGTGAAACTTTTCAATCAAGCCATTCCACAGGGAGCCTGGGAACCTAGCTAATCACACTCTCTTTACCATATATAAACTGCCTCCTACATCCCCAGTTTGCTGCTACCCTGACCCAGGATGCAACCTCCTGTGTGACCTTGCATGGTAGTCTTCTTTCATTTGGCGCTCTAAGTAACAAAGGTCTCTATCTTGCATGTGTTCAAGTGTCTGTGTATTGTATCCCACCATCAAAAGAATCTTTAAAATTTATAAAATATTAACATATATTATGAAACAAAATAGATACCTTTGCAAGTGGAAGAAAAATGGTGACTCCTGCTACTCATTTTTTTTTCTTCTATGAATCCAAAAGCAAGGCCAATAACATATAACCTAGACGTGTTGCCAGAGCTCCTCCAGGTCTTTGCTCAAAACTCATCAACCCCCACCTTTAGCAGGAGTGTCCTTGCTCACAACCCTCCAACCCCCGCATTTAGCAGGAGTTAACATAAACCTTTAAGTTAAAGGGTCCAGAGATAAGAAAGTAAGCTACAAACAAAACAAAACAAAACAAAACAAAACAACCCAGATGGAACCAGCTAGGACCAAAATGGCAAAAAATCTGACCTCCAGCAGACCCTGAGTCCATTATACAGATTTTACTTCACTAGCATACTAAATGACACACCTGCTGGCAGCCAAGACCAGACATTAAGGACCAAAAAAGGATAAAAAGAGAGTGGCACCCCACTTCCCCACAAAAGCCCTGCCCATTCCCCCAGAAGACTAATGAATATGCCTCCCCATCATCAGCCTCATTCTTCCTCCCTTTGTCTTTACCTTTTAAAATTAAATCCCTGTTGCCAGGTGGGTGAGAAGTTGGTCTGTGAACTTAGTTCCTGCTTCTCCATTCTTTAGTCATTTAATAAAATTTGTGCTGTGTGGATCTCAGCTTCAGTTTCATTATTCGCCTACTCCAACCAACCAGAAAAGAACCCTCCCCCACTGAGGCAGGGAGCCATCAGCTGGGCTAGGGCCAGAGCAGGGCCCATAGACTTAATTCGGTAACAGCAGACTATGGTGCTCTTTGAATCTTCTGACATACCATCCTTACCAGTAGATCAGTAAGCCATAGAAATATCTATTCTGCCACCTAGGTCTAATCAAGGGATACTTCCCCAATAGAGCTCACAAAGTTTAAGAAATAATAGAAGTGCCAGTCATAGAAACCTACAGTCAATATTATGGCAATTGAGATGGCGAAAGACTTCTCACTTCTCACATTTATTCAATCCCACATCATTTCGTACTCAAATATTAATAACAAATTACACTAGAAAACGATTATGAGATCAGAGGACAACTGCTGCCATAACAATTATTCTGAAAATAGACTATCAGCCATTATTCAGTAATTGGAAAAATGGTAAATAAAATATTGCTATCTTGGAAATAATTTTGGTAGAATATTTCCTTTAAAATGTGACCTGGAATATGTCACATCTGTATGGAATTATATCACACACAGAAATTTATCTTTATTATTTTTTATTCTGTGATATCAATTTTCTTTAGGAAACAAAATACAACAGCAAACCTCTAATCATATGCTTATTGACAACATCTGTGGTTACAAAGATTTATTTGTAAGAACTCTGTCTTCTTTTACCAATCCTCTGACATAAACTATAATAATAGTAATGGAATATTGATTGAACACTAACAATATCAGACACTATTTTAGTTTTTTTTGTTTATTTCTGTGCCCCAGCTATTTAACCCTCACCAAAGTCTAAGAGGTAGTTACATTTGACAGATTTGGTTTTTAAATGAGATTTAGACCATAAGTTGCCCAAGTTCTCACAGCATCTAAATAAAGAGGAAGATTTAAATTTAGATCTGTTAACTCCAGAACTTGGGTTCTTAATTGCTATAATATAGTCCCTCAATGTGTTTTATTATTTCTAATGATATCCTTTCTCCCATATCTGATGTTTATCCCCAGTTCTCATTATCTTTGAAATGAATAGAAAATAGCCCTGTACTATCCTTTGCTATCTCTCTCAAAATTCACTGTATCTTGCCTTCAAGCCATTCCATTTTTCTCTTTTTTACATGTATTTCTATTTCCTCATCTAAATAATGTATTTCCTTCCTTCCTTCTTTCCTTCCTCCCTACCCCTGCCCTCTCCCTTTCTTTCTTTCCTTCTTTCTTTCTCCTTTCTTTCTTTCTTTCTTTCTTTCTTTCTTTCTTTCTTTCTTTCTTTCTTTCTTTCTTTCTTTCTTTCTTTCTTTCTTCTTTCTTTCTTTCTTTCTTTCTTTCTTTCTTTTTCTTTCTTTCTTTCTTTCTTCTTCTCACCTTCTTCTTTCCTATTCTCCTTCTATCCAGGCCTTCCCTCAAGGCTAAGTTTTTGGATTTGTACTTTAATGTCTACTCTCTCTTATTTATTTGACTGACCCTTGTGTAAGGCTTAAATTCCATGTTTCTCCCATTTTTAAAATAGAAAATCTTATTTTATAGTCCCATTGTCATCTCATACTCAATAATAACTAACTGAATGCCCTTCTTGGATTCATGTGTACCAGTTTTACTTTATAATTCTATTAATTTTTTTGCTACAGGCTCTAGAGCAAATGACCCAATCTTTATATGCCTCTTTTTCTCTCATTAAAACAGATACTTGGGCTTCCCTGGTGGCGCAGTGGTTGAGAGTCTGCCTGCTAATGCAGGGGACATGGGTTCGAGCCCTGGCCTGGGAAGATCCCACATGCCGCGGAGCAACTAGGCCCGTGAGCCACAACTACTGAGCCTGCGCATCTGGAGCCTGTGCTCTGCAACGGGAGAGGCCACGATAGTGAGAGGCCCGCGCACCACGATGAAGAGTGGCCCCCGCTTGCTGCAACTAGAGAAAGCCCTAGCACAGAAACGAGGACCCAACATAGCAACCAATCAATCAATAAAATAAATAACCCTTTAAAAAAAAAAAAAACAGATACTTTAGATAATTTCTTCAGTTCCTGAAGGCTCTGGAGTATGGTGAGCCCTTGTTCTAAGACATGAGAGACTCACCTACCTTGTGAAATTTTAGACTCAACATTTTGTATTTAGTCATATTTGTCCCTTTAAGTGTCCATCTCTTGGACTAGCTGAAAGCATAGATCCCATAAAAGAAATGTCTAGAAAATGCTCAACCTTGGTTTCCTATATCCTGAACCATACTATTATACTAAACATATAGCTTGAACCATTCATTATCACTTCAAAATTGCTCTTTTTCAAACATCTCTCCATTTTTGAAAAATTATATTTTGCATTTCTGCTTCTTCTTTTAGAACTGAATGATGTAATTTATTATTTTTATTTTTTTATCTTTTCACTGTTTTTATTTTTTCATTTTTATTTTTTTTTACAGTAGGTCCTTACTGGTTATCTATTTTAAATATAGCAGTGTGTATATACGTGTCTATCTGAAATTCCCAATCTATACCTGCTCCCCAACCTTCCCCGCTAGTAATCATAAATTCATTCTCTAAGTCTGTGAGTCTGTTTCTGTTTTGTAAATAAGCTCATACATCATTTTTTTAGATTCCACATATAAGTGATATCATATAATATTTATCTTTCTCTGTCTGACTTCACTTGGTAGGATAATCTCCTGGTTCATCAATGTTGCTACAAATGGCATTATTTCATTCTTTGCAATGGCTGAATAACATTCCATTGTATGTACGTACCACATCTTCGTAATCCGTTCATCTGTGGACGGACATTTCATGTCTTAGTTATTGTGAACAGTGCTGCAATGAATATTGGGGTGCCTGTATCCTTTCAAACCATGTTTTTCTCTGGATATACGCCCAGGAGTAGGGTTGCTGGATCATATGGTACCATTATTTTTAGGAACATCGATACTGTTCTCCACAGTGGCTGTCCAAATTTACATTCCCTCAATAGTGTATGAGGAATCCCTCTTGCAAGAACACCAGAATCACAACTAGCTGCTGGACAATCATCAACAGGAAGATACTGGAACTCATCAAAAAAGATACCCCACATCCAAAGACAAAGGAGAAGCCACAATGAGATGGTAGGGGGGGTGCAATCACAGAAAAATCAAATCCTACAACTGGTGGGTGGGTAACTCACAGACTGGTGAACACTTATACCACAGAAGTCCACCCACTGGAGTGAAGGTTCTGAGCCCCACGTCAGGCTTCCCAACCTGGGGGTCTGGCAACGAGAGGAGGAATTCCTAGAGAATCAGACTATGAAACCTAGTGGGAATTCATTACAGGACTTCAACAGGACTGGGGGAAACAGAGACTCCACTCTTGGAGGGCACACACAAAGGAGTGTGCACATTGGGACCCAGGGGAAGGAGCAGTGACCCCGGGGGAGACTGAACCAGACATACCTGCTAGTGTTGGAGGGTCTCCTGCAGAGGCAGGGGGTGGCTCTGTTTCACTATGGGGACAAGGACACTGGCAGCAGAAGTTCTCAGAAGTACTCCTTGGAATGAGCCCTCCCAGAGTCTGTCAGCACCACCAAAGAGCCAAGGTAGGCTCCAGTGTTGGGTTGCCTCAGGCAAAACAACCAACAGGGAGGGAACCAAGTCCCACCCATCAACAGTCAAGTGGATTAAAGTTTTATGGAGCTCTGCCCACCAGAGCAACAGTCAGCTCTACCCACCACCAGTCCCTCCCATCAAGCCTCTTAGATAGCCTCATTCCCCAGAGGGCAGACAGCAGAAGCAAGAAGAACTACAATCCTGCAGCCTGTAGAACAAAAAACACATTCAGAGAAAGATAGACAAGATGAAAAGGCAGAGGGCTATATACCAGATGAAGGAACAAGATAAAACCTGAGAAAAACAACTAAATGAAGTGGAGATAGGCAACCTTCCAGAAAAAGAATTCAGAATAATGATAGTGAAGATGATCCAGGACCTCGGAAAAAGAATGGAGGCAAAGATCAAGAAGATGCAAAAATGTATAACAAAGACGTAGAAGAATTAAAGAACAAACAAACAGAGATGAACAATACAATAACTGAAAGGAAAACTACACTAGAAGGAATCAATAACAGAATAACTGAGGCAGAAGAAAGAATAAGTGACCTGGAAGACAGAATGGTGGATTTCACCGCTGTGCAACAGACTAAAGAAAAAAGAATGAAAACAAATGAAGACAGCCTAAGAGACCTCTGGGACAACATAAAACACAACAACACTAACATTATAGTGGTCCCAGAAGGAGAAGAGAGAGAGAAAGGACCCAAGAAAGTATTTGAAGTGATTAGAGTCAAAAACTTCCCTAACATGGGAAAGGGAAAAGCCACCCAAGTCCAGGAAGTGCAACGAGTTCCATACAGGATAAACCCAAGGAGAAACACGCCGAGACACATAGTAATCAAATTGGCAAAAATTAAAGACAAAGCAAACTTATTGAAAGCAGCAAGGGAAAAAAAAAACAAATAACATACAAAAGAACTCCCATAAGGCTAACAGCTGATTTCTCAGCAGAAACTCTACAAGCCAGAAGGGAATGGCATGATATACTTAAAGTGATGAAAGGGAAGAACCTACAACCAAGATTACTCTACCCAGCAAGGATCTCATTCAGATTCGATGGAGAAATGAAAAGCTTTCCAGAGAAGCAAAAGCTAAGAGAATTCAGCACCATCAAACCAGCTCTACAACAAATGCTAAAGGAACTTCTGTAAGTGGGAAACACAAGAAAAGAAAAGGAATTACAAAAGCAAACCCAAAACAATAAAGAAAATGGTCATAGGAACATACATATTGATAATTACCTTAAACGTGAATGGATTAAATGCTCCAACCAAAAGACACAGGCTTGATGAATGGATACAAAAACAATACCCTCATATATGCTGTCTACAAGAGACCCACTTCAGACCAAGGGACACATACAGACTGAAAGTGAGGGGATGGAAAAAGATATTCCATGCAAATGGAAATCAAAAGAAAGCTGGAGTGGCTGTACTCATATCAGATAACATAGACTTTAAAATAAAGAATGTTACAAGAGACAAGGAAGGACACTACATAATGATCAAGGGATCAATCCAAGAAGAAGATATAACAATTATAAATATATATGCACCCAACATAGGAGCACCTCAATACATAAGGCAACTGCTAACAGCTATAAAAGAGGAAATTGACAGTAACACAGTAATAGTGGGGGAATTTAACACCTCACTTACACCGATGGACACATCATCCAAAATGAAAATTAATAAGGAAACACAAGCTTTAAATGACAAATTAAACCAGATGGACTTAATTGATATTTATAGGACATTCCATCCAAAAACAGCATATTACACTTTCTTCTCAAGTGTGCATGGAACATTCTCCAGGATAGATCACATCTTGGTTCACAAATCAAGTCTCAGAAAACTTAAGAAAATTAGAAGCATATCAAGCATCTTTTCTGACCCCAATGCTATGAGATTAGAAATGAATTACAGGGAAAAAAACGTAAAAAACACAAACTCATAGAGGCTAAACAATAAGTTACTAAATAACCAAGAGACCACTGAAGAAATCAAAGAGGAAATCAAAAAATACCTAGAGACAAATGACAAAAAAACACGACGATCCAAAACCTATGAGGTGCAGCAAAAGCAGTTCTAAGAGGGAAGTTTATAGCTATAAAAGCCTACTTGAAGAAACAGGAAAAATCTCAAGTAAACAATCTAACCTTACACCTAAAGGAACTAGAGAAAGAAGAACAAACACAATCCAAAGTTAGCAGAAGGAAAGAGATCATAAAGATCAGAGCAGAAATAAATGAAATAGAAACAAAGAAAAGAATAGGAAAGATCAATAAAACTAAAAGCTGGTTCTTTGAGAAGATAAACAAAATTGATAAACTATTAGCCAGACTCATCAAGAAAAGGAGGGAGAGGACTCAAATCAATAAAATTAGAAATGAAAAAGGAGAAGTTACAACAGACACCGCAGAAATACAAAGCATCCTAAGAGACTACTACAAGCAACTCTATGCCAATAAAATGGACAACCTGGAAGAAATGGGCAAATTCTTAGAAAGGTATAACCTTCCAAGACTGAACTAGGAAGAAACAGAAAATATGAACAGACCAATCACAAGTAATGAAATTGAAACTGTGATTGAAAATCTTCCAACAAACAAAAGTCAAGGACCAGATGGCTTCACAGGTGAATTCTATCAAACATTTAGAGAAGAGCTAACACCCATCCTTCTCAAACTCTTCCGAAAAATTGCAGAGGAAGGCACACTCCCAAACTCATTCTACGAGGCCACCATCACCCTGATACCAAAACCAGACAAAGATACTACAAAAAAAGAAAATTACAGACCAATATCACGGATGAATATAGACGCAAAATCCTCAACAAAATACTAGCAAACAGAATCCAACAACACATTAAAAGGATCATACACCACGATCAAGTGGGATTTGTCCCAGGGATGCAGGATTCTTCAATATATGCAAATCAATCAATGTGATACACCATATTAACTAATTGAAGAATAAAAACCATATGATCATTTCAATAGATGCAGGAAAAGCTTTTGACAAATTCAACACCCATTTATGTTAAAAAACTCTCCAGAAAGTGGGCATAGAGGGATCCTACCTCAACATAATAAAGGCCATATACGACAAACCCACAGCAACCATCATTCTCAATGGTGAAAAACTGAAAGCATTTCCTCTAAGATCAGGAACGAGACAAGGATGTCCATTCTCACCACTATTATTCAACATAGTGTTAGAAGTCCTAGCCACGGCAATCAGAGAACAAAAAGAAATAAAAGTAGTACAAATTGGAAAGGAAGAAGTAAAACTGTCACTGTTTGCAGATTACATGATACTATATAGAGAGAATCTGAAAGAGAAATTATAGAAACACTCCCATTTACCATTGCAACAACAAAAAAAATAAAATACCTAGGAATAAACCTTCCTAGGGAGACTAAAGACCTGTATGCAGAAAACTATAAGACACTGATGAAAGAAATTAAAGATTATACCAACAGATGGAGAGATATACCATGTTCATGGATTGGGTGAATCAATATTGTGAAAATGACTATACTACCCAAAGCAATCTACAGATTCCATGCAATCCCTATCAAATTACCAAGGGCCTTTTTTACAGAACTAGGACAAATCATCTTAATATTTGTATGGAGACACAAAAGACCCTGAATAGCTAAAGCAGTCCTGAGGGAAAAAAACGGAGCAGGAGGAATCAGACTCCCTGACTTCAGACTAGACTACAAAGCTACAGTCATCAAGACAATATGGTACTGGTCCAAAACAGAAACACAGATTAATGGAACAAGATAGAAAGCCCAGAGATAAACCCATGCACCTATGGTCAACTAATCTATGACAAAGGCGGCAAACATATACAATGGGGAAAAGACAGTCTCTTCAATAAATGGTGCTGGGAAAACTGGACAGCTACATGTAAAATAATGAAATTAGAACAATCCCTAACACCATACACAAAAATAAACTCAAAATGGATTCGAGACCTAAATATAAGACCGGACACTATAAAACACTTAGAGGAAAACATAGGAAGAACACTTTTGACACAAATCTCAGCAAGATCTTTTTTGATCCACCTTCTAGAGTAATGGAAATAAAAACAAAAATAAACAAATGGGACCTAATGAAAGTTCAAAGTTTTTACACAGCAAAGGAAACCATAAAGAAGATGAAAGGACAACCATCAGAATGGGAGAAAATATTTGCAAACGAATCAACAGACAAAGGAATAATCTCCAAAATATATAAACAGCTCATGCAGCTCAATATTAAAGAAACAAACCACCCAATCAAAAAATGGGCAGAAGGCATAAATAGACATTTCTACAAAGAAGACATAGAGATGGCCAAGAAGCACATGAAAAGCTGCTCAACATCACTAATTATTAGAGAAATGCAAATCAAGACTGCAATGAGGTATCACCTCACACCAGTTAGAATGGGCATCATCAGAAAATCTACAAACAACAAATGCTGGAGAGGATGTGGAGAAAAGAGAACCCTCTTGCACTGTTGGTGGGAATGTAAATTGATACAGCCACTGTGGAGAACAGTATGGAGGTTCCTTAAAAAACTAAAAATAGGGCTTCCCTGGTGGCGCAGTGGTTGAGAATCTGCCTGTCAATGCAGGGGACACGGGTTCAAGCCCTGGTCTGGGAAGATGCCACATGCTGCGGAGCAACTAGGCCCGTGAGCCACAACTACTGAGCCTGCGCGTCTGGAGCCTGTGCTCCACAACAAGAGAGGCCGCGTTAGTGAGAGGCCCGTGCACCATGATGAAGAATGGCCCCCGCTCACCACAACTAAAGAAAGCCCTCGCACAGAAACAGTTGAACTACCCATCCAGTTGAACTAGCCATCAAAGAAAACTCCCCATGTACACAGCTGTCAATTTGGTTAACTCAGAAGTTAGATCAGAACTGTGTGACACACCAACTCAGTTTTGTTTAACAGTTCTATCATAAAGACGATCTTTATATGGTGTCACAATGTACCTTTCTGTACCCTTCGTGTACTGGTGTCAAGATTGCTTCCTTTTTATCCTAGATCTTTTCCATGAAAATAGACATAATGCATTTAATCTCTCTTTCAGAAGACAGCCTTTCAAATATTTGAAAACAGTAACTTGTCACCTTCTTTTCTTCATTTTCTTCTTTATTTCAACAGAGATCAATTGAATGCAAAAATATTTTGTAGACTTTTTCCTGTCTTGGCTAAAAACTTGGGAAGAGTGACATAACCCAGGAAAACCCCTGTAATTTATATTAATAATAACTTATTAAAGAATATGGTAGCCATTATAATGCACATTCAAAGGGGATAATCATTGGAAGTTTGACAGCTTTGCATGCAGCAGTCAGGTGGAAACTAGTTCATCCTTTTAGAATGGGCTAACTGCTTATTAAGTTTAACTGTTTCATCTGGGCAGAGGTGCATTGCTATCAACTGAAATGGATAACCTGACAACCCTTTTATTCTTAACTAGTTGAAAAAATATAAAATATGAATATCATGGAGAGTGCAGCATTGTACTCCAGAAATGTTTATGTAAATTGATCATCATGTAATGGAGCAGGACCCTATGGTCCTTCCTACCCATGTCCTTTGCCTGCCTTTTGTCTGTGGGAAAAATTTAGCAAAAGAATAAGTTTAGTCAGAAAAGTGAGAAAATGTAGAAACAAAGGAAAACACTCCTACAAGACTAAATAATAACATAGTCATTAAGCATAGTAAAGGACATTTAGTTCCTCCTCATGGGTTATAGATAATATTCTAAGCCATATCCTGTGAGCTGTCTTATAGATACAAAAACCCCCAACAGGTGGAAGAAGTTAGCTACAGGATGACCACACTGTAGCCGTGACATAAGCTGCCACAATTCAGAGAACTGGTCTCAAAGAAATGGTAACAAACCGACTCTGGAAATAAGGACTAACTGTACTTAAAACAATCAAGATTAGCTGATCAGACCACCACATGGCTAATTTCAAGATGACTGTCAGAGCTGACTGTGCTGTTTCTGCATGTAGACCCCTCCTTCCATCTATAAAAGTTCTTGACTAGTAATTATTGGGTGGTGGTGGTGGGGAGTCGGCCTTTGGACAGGAGCCTGCCCTCCCCTGCAGGTTGCCAGCCTCCAAAATAAAGCAAACTTTCCCTTCCACCAACCTTGTCTCTTTACTGGCTTTTGAGTGGTGAACAGCCAGACCCCACTTTCAGTAACAATTGCTGTGAGAGCATCCAAGACAGATATCATAAACTATCATGTGGAATCAACAGAGTTGAATATTTGGGAATATCCAAAATGTCACAAGAGTCAAAAGAAATAAGAGTAAGAAGTAAACTGGAATCCAAGGGGGAAAAAAGGTAATATGTTTGAATATTAGAGACAATTTTCCATGCCTATGGCCTGTCTTTCATCCATTCAGGTACTATAGTATGCAGCAAAAAAAAAAAAAAAAAGATATTTTTAAAAAGCACGGGGTAGTATAAGAAATAAAAGGAATCCAAATTGGAAAGGAAGAAATAGAACTGTCATTGTTTGCAGATGACATAATATATATAGAAAACCCCAAAGACAACACCAAAATTCGTTAGAACTAATAAATGAATTCAGTAAGGATGCAGCATACAAAATCAATATATAGAAATATGCTGAATTTCTAAACACTAGTAACAAACTATCGGAAAGAGAATTTAAGAAAACAATCCCATTTACAATTACATCAAAAAAAAAAAAATACCTAGGAGTAAATCTAACTAAGGTGGTTAAAGACCTGTACTCAGAAAGCTATAAGAAATTGATGAAAGAAATTGGAGATGACACAAACAAATGCTCATGGATTGGAAGAATTCATATTGTTAAAATGACCATACTACCCAAGGCAATATACAAATTAAATACAATTCCTATTAAAATACCAATGGTATACTAGAACAAAGAACTCTCAAATCTGTGTGGAAACATAATAGATTCCAAGTAGCCAAAACAGTCTTGAGAAAGAACAAAGCTGAAGGTATCAAAATCCCTGATTTCAAACTATACTACATATTTACAGTATTAAAACTCTATGGTACTGGCACAAAAACAGATGCATAGAACAGAATATGGAGCCCAGAAATGAATCCACACTTATATAGTCAATTAAAAAAGAGGAAGAATATACAATGGGGCAAAGAGAGCCTCTTCAAAAATGATGTTGGAAAAATTGGACAGCTCCATGCAAAAGAATCAAACTGGATTACTTTCTCACACCATATACAGAAATAAAATTAAAATGTATTAAAGACTTAAATGTAAGACCTGAAACCATAAAAATCCTAGAAGAAAACATAAGCAGTACTCTCTTTCACATCAGCCTTAGCAATATTTTTTTGGATGTGTCTCCTCAGACAAAGGAAACAAAAGCAAAAATAAACAAATGGGATTACATCAGACTAAAAACCTTCTGCACAGCAAAGAAAACTATCAACAAAACAAAAAGGCTCCCTACTGGAAGAAAGAAGATATTTGCAAACAATATAACTGATTAGGTGTTAATATCCAAAATTTTCAAATAACTCATGCAACTGAACATCAAAAAAAAAAAAAAAAAGTCAACCTGATTAAAAAATGGACAGAGGAACTGGATAGATATTATTCCAAAGAAGACATACAGATGGCCAACAGGCACATGGAAAGATGCTTAACATCACAAGTCAAAACTGCAATGCGATATTACCTCATACTTGTCAGAATGGAGGAAAGGAAACCCTCCTGCACTGTTAGTGGGAATGTAAGTTGATACAGTCACTGTAGAAAACAGTATGCAGGTTCCTCAAAAAATTAAAAATACAGTTCAGCAATTCCACTTCTGGGTATTGTTCCAAAGAAAATAAAATCATTAATTCAGAAAGATATATGCACCCCTATGTTCATTCCAACATCATTCACAATAGCCAAGATATAAAATCAACTTAATGTCCATTGATAGGTGAATGGAAAAAGAAGATATGATGTAAACATGCAATAGAATATTACTCAGTCATAAAATAGAATAAAGTCTTGCCATTTTCCATAACGTGGATGGACCTAGAGGATATTATGCTAAGTGAAATATCAGATAAACACCATGTGGTTTCACTTATATGTGGGATCTAAAAACCATAACAAAATACAAACAGACTCATATAGAGAACAAACAGGTGGTTGCCAGAGGGGATGGGGGTCAGAGGATGAGTGAAATAAGTAATGGAAATTAAGAGGCACAAACTTCCTGTTACAAAATAAATGAGTCACAGGGATGAAATGTTTCTGTGGTGACATATGGTTAAATGGACTTTTTGTGGTGATCATTTTGTAATGTATGGAAATATTGAATCTGTTATGAATCAGGAAGTAACATAGAGTTTTAGGTCAAGTATACTTCAAAAAAAAGTAATTGAGGTCCATGAATATGACTCACTTGAACAAAATCTATTCCTATTTAATATCATTTCACTTATTTTAACTGAAAACTAAATGCTTGTATTTGATAAAGTTTTAATAATCTGGATCTGTAGTGATAAATGACAACAAATATTTATCTGAAAAAGAAAAAAAAGAAAACAAAAAGGCCAAGGATTTTGAAAAATAATGAATTATTCAAAAGGGAGAAAAAACTAATGAGTTAGTCAAAAGGGAATAAAGTCATTATTTCTATGATCAAACTGTGTTATTTTAAATTGAGTTAAATATGCTGATTCATGAAGGCGAGACAGAAAGTGCATACATGGTAGGGATTCCAGAGAGGAAGGGGACAATTATTTATTGAGCATATGCTTTGTGCAGAGTATGATGCCAGGTGCTTTGCATATGCTGTCATGAATATAATATCAATTATTATAATAATTATCCTTTGTCATCTATACTGAAATGAAAACCTAGGGAAAAAACAAAAGATCATAAGTCTAGCTCTAAAGGACAACCACCCTCTGAAAGTCCAACCCAGACAAAATTATATCTATGCCTTGAATGCTTTCAGGTCATGCTGTATTTTTAGCACTTTAGTTTTTAGCACTTAACACATTTTTTTTCATTAAACATTTGTGAATTTTTGCTTAAAGCTAGTTGCCCCTACTACACTATTAACTGCATAAAGGTAAAGATTAAATCATCTTTATTTTTTCACTGTTAAATTTCCAGCAGCTAGCACAGTTTGAAGCATATTTGAGGTGCCTAGTAATGAGCTACTGAATAAAGAGATAAATCCATTAATTGAAAGCATTGTTAAGTCTGTTGGGTCTTAACAACACCATGAACAAAGAAACAAAATCTCACAAACTACACTATTTGGTCTACTTATTGAAGATACTGCTATTTCTAAAAGTAGCAGAATGTCCTGAGTCCCAAACTGAAATTCAAATTTGACTATCTGTGGATATCTTTTGATCTTGCTTTCTTTGTTTTATTTTACTTTTTCTTATATGTGATGGATTCTATTTAGAAGAGAGAAGGAGAAATATGTATACAATCCTTTGGAGAACTGGTGAAGGAGTGGGTAGGGAAATCATAGTACAGTGTAATGGATTTGAAATTGGACAGAGCTGGGTTTAAGTAACAGCTCTCTCAATGGAATTTACTTAATTTCTCCAAGCCCCAAGATCCTTATCAGTGAAATTAACATAAACCACCAACCCCACAACATTGCTTGAAGAATTTATTGTAATAAAGCATGATGCATGTTAGGTGCATAGAATAGTACCTGGAATTCAGTAAACACACAGTAAGTGGTTTGCTATTGCTGTCATCATTATTATATTAATAATTTTACTGGATAAAGACATTGTAATGGCTTCTGCTTGGTCCAACTTACCTGAGAACCTTCTTTAAAGTCTGAGGTAAGAAATATAGAACCAGAACTTACAAAAACTGTTACCCTGAAGTGCTCTGTATAATTAGATGTGCAGGGTGACAGAGGCCAGGTGACAGAATATAGGGCAAACTTAGAGAGAAGGGTAATGCATTCACTTCTGCATGGAATTCAGCATTGCTCTGGAACTGTAAATCCTTTCCTTGGGCACTTGTGTTTCCAGGTGAGGCCATATGAGAAAAGGAACGAGCACAGGATATTGTCCAGAGCACTTGAGAAACCACCCCAAGAATTCCTGGAAAAAGTGGTTTGGAGTTAAGTAAGGGTACTTATGGCTGGGTAGAAGGGGATAAGGGGTTGATAGCCTTTGTTCAGATAGTGGGGTTCTGCACCATGCATTTTGGGAATTAATACTAATGCAGTCTTTCTTACATATCTGTTCTACCAAGCCTGGTTAACAAACAGGTTGCATGCTAAAATAAATATTGTGCCTTGAAGAGAATTGACACACATCAGAAAGCAGAAAAGGAGGTCAATGTCCAGGAGAGAGAATACCTTAACCTAGTCGTACTAGTTATTTGGACTCAGTGCCTCAAAACTTTGTCAAGAAGCAACCCCCATCATTCCACTACCAGCACCATAAGTCCACATGTTTGAGAGGTAAATCTGAGTGCTAGGCAGCATGTTGTTCTCAGAATTGTCCCTCCCTCACATAATTACTGTTTCAAGATAGTTTTATAATGATCATGGTTGTGTTTCTTGGCGCCCTATACTGCTATATAGTCAATTCTCTCCTAGAAAGCAAGTCCGTCACTCTTGCAAAGAGGGTCCTGAATTGGTATCTCACCACTTTACCACACTTATAGTGACATTTGTGAAAAGAAGCGGTAGACACAGTTCAGGAGAAAACTGCAACAACCTGCTTTGAAAATATTGGCTTTTCACTATTAATTTCTTTCAGAATATTTTAACTCTTTTCTTTCATTTAAAAATAGTTTATAAAAAAATATAGTTTATAACAGGCACACTTACATTTATTAACAAATATCTGTTAGTAATCTACTCCAAAAGCTTTTGCTAAACTTAATAATTCATTTCATTTCAACTATAGGTGTTTAAAAAATGCATTTAACCCTTGAGCCAACTATTTAAAACTCACCAGGGTCTCATCCTCTTGGCAAATAATAAGTATGTTTGAAAAGTCCGTGATCTACCAGACAAAGAAAAGAACAATATTTGCTTGCTGTCTTTCCTGTAATTGCTGTTTGGCCTTTATTGCCTAAGGTCAAGTTGCATTAGAGGGCTCTTGCCATCCTTTATTTACAATGGTTAGTCAGATAGCTCCAGCTCTAGCACTTTCCAAATTCAAGGTCTTTGTTATAAAGATAAGTGATACAGCTGTGGTGAGTGGAGAAAGAGAGTTTGGGAGAATGACTTAAAACTGAGATATTGGGGGGACTTTCAAGACAGTGGACTAGTAAGGCATGGAGATCACCTTCCTCCCCACAAGTACATCAAAAATACATCTACATGTGCAACAACTCCTACAGAACACCTACTGAACGCTGACAGAAGACCTCAGACTTCCCAAATGGCAAGTAACTCCACACATACCTGGGTAGGGCAAGAGAAAAAAGAGAAAACAGAGACAAAAGAATAGGGATGGGACCTGCACTTCTGGGAGGGAGCTGTGAAGGAAGAAAAGTTTCTACACACTACAAATCCCCTTCACTGGCGAAGACAGAGGGTGGGCATGGGGAACCTTCGGAGCCACGGAGGAGAGCACAGCAACAGGGGTGCAGAGGGCAAAGTGGAGAGATTCCTCTACAGAGGATCAGTGCCGACCAGCACTCACCAGCCTGAGAGGCTTGTCTGCTCACCTGCTCGGGTGGGTGGGGGCTGGGACATGAGATTCGGGCTTTGGAGGTCAGATCCCAGGGAGAGGACTGAGGTTGACTGCATGAAGACAGCCTGAGCAGGGCTAGTGCACAACAGCTAGCCAGGAGGGAGTCCAGGAAAAGGTCTGGAACTGCCTAAGAGGCAAGAGACCATTGTTTCTGGGTGTGCGAGGAGAGGGGATTCAGATCACTGCCTAAACAAGCTCCAGAGACGTGTGCGAGCTGTGGTTATCAGCATGGACACCAGAGACGGGCATGAAATGCTAAGGCTGCTGCTGCAACCACTAAGAAACCTGTGTGCAAGCACAGGTCACTATCCACACCTCCCCTCCTGGAATCCTGTGCAGCCTGCCACTACCAGGGTCCCATGATCCAGGGACAACTTCCCCAGGAGAACACATGGCACACCTCAGGCTCTTGCAATGTCATGCTGGCCTCTGCCACCACAGGTTCACCTAGCATTTTGTACCCCTCAGTCCCCTTGGCCTGAGTGAGCCAGAGCTCGTTAATCAGCTGCTACTTTAACCCCGTCCTGTCTGGGTGGGGAACAGATGCCAGAGGGTGACCTACATGCAGAGGTGGGGCCAAATTCAAAGCTGAACCCCAGGAGCTGTGCGAACAAAGAAGAGAAAGGGAAATTTCTCCCAGCAGCCTCAGGAGCAGTGGATTAAATCTCCACAATCAACTTGATGTACCCTGCGTCTGTGGAATACCTGAATAGACAATGAATCATCCCAAAATTGAAGCGGTGGACTTTGAGCAACTCTATACTTGGGGTATGCTTTCTGCATCTAATTTGTTCCTGGTTTTATGTTGTCTTAGTGTAGTATTTAGAGCTTATTATCACTGGTAGATTTATTGATTTTGTTGCTCTCTTCCTTTTTTAAAAAAAAAATATATATATTTCTTTTTCTCTATTTGGGAGTGTGCATGTGTATGCTTCTTTGTGTGATTTTGTCCATATAGCTTTGCTTTTAGCATTTGTCCTAGGGTTCTGTCTATCTATTTCTTTTTTTTTTTTTTTTTTTGGTATAGTTTTTAACACTTGTTATCATTGATGGATTTGTTTATTGGTTTGGTTGCTCTCTTCTTTCTTTCTTTCTTTTTTTTTATTACATTTTTATTTGTTTATTTTAAATACTTTTAAATTTTTTATTTTAATAACTTTATTTATTTAGTTAGTTTTCTATCTTTCTTTTTTTTTTCTCCCTTTACTTCTGAGCTGTGTGTCTGACAGGGTTTTGGTGCTTGGGCTGGGTGTCAGGCCTGAGCCTCTTAGGTGGGAGAGCCAAGTTCAGGACAGTTAACCACCAGAGACCCCCTGGCCCCACATAATGTCAAATGGCAAAAGCTCTCCCAGATATCTCCATCTCATTGCTAAGACCCAGCTTCACTCAACGACCAGCAAGCTACAGTGCTGGACACCCCATACCAAACAACTAGCAAGACAGGAACACAACCCCACTGATTAGCAGAGAGGCTGCCTAAAAATCATAATAAGTTCACAGACACCACAAAACACAGAACCAGACATGGTCCTGCACACCAGAAAGACAAGACACAGCCTCATTCACCAGAACACAGGCACCAGTCCCCTCCACAAGGAAGCCTACACAACCGACTGAACCAACTTTACCCACTAGGGGCAGATGCCAAAAACAATGGAAACTATGAACCTACAGCCTGCAAAAAGGAGACACCAAAGGCAGTAAGTTGAGGAAAATGAGAAGACAGAGAAATACACACAGATGAAGGAGCAAGGTAAAAACCCAACAGAGCAAACAAATGAACAGGAAATAGGCAGTCTAGCTGAAAAAGTATTCAGAGTAATGATAATAAAGATGATCCAAAATCTTGGAAATAGAATGGAGAAAATACAAGAACTGCTTGACAAGGACCTAGAAGAACCAAAGAGTAAACAAACAATGATGAACAACACATTGCATGAAATAAAAAATGCCCTAGAAGGAATCAATAGAAGAATAAATGAGGCAGAAGAACGGATAAGTCACCTGGAAGATAAATGAGTAGAAATAACTACCACAGAGAAGAATAAAGAAAACAGGATGAAAAGAATTGAGGACAGACTCATAGACGTCTGGAACAATATTAAATGCACTAACATTCGAAGTATAGGGGTACAGGAAGAAGAAGAGAAAAAGAAAGGGTCTGAGAAAATATTTGAAAAGATTAAAGCTGAAAAGTTCCCTAACATGGGAAAGGAAATAATCAATCAAGTCCAGGAAGAAAAGAGAGTCTCATACAGGATAAAGCCAAGGAGAAACACACCAAGACACATATTAATCAAGCTATCAAAAGTAAAATTCAAAGAAAAAACATTAAAAGCAGCAAGAGAAAAGCAACAAATAACATATAAGGGAATCCATAAAAGGTTAACAGCTGATTTCTCAGCAAAAACTCTGTAAGCCAGAGGGGAGTGACAGAACGTATTTAAAGTAATTAAAAGGAAAAACCTACAGCCAAGATTATTCTACCCAGAGAGGATCTCATTCAGATTCATTGGGGAAAAGAAAAGCTTTACAGACAAGCAAAAGCTAAGAGAATTCAGCACCACCAAACCAGCTTTACAACAAATGATAAAGGAACTTCTCTAGGCAGGAAACACAAGAGAAGGAAAAGACCTACAGTAAAAAACCCAAAACAATTAAGAAAATGGTCATAGGAACATACATATTGATAATTACCTTAAATGTAAATGGATTAAATGCTCCAACCAAAAGACATAGACTGGCTGAATGGATACAAACACAAGACCCGTATATATGCTGTCTACAAGAGACCCACTTCAAACTTAGGGACACATACAGACCGAAAGTGAGGGGATGGAAAAAGATATTCCATGCAAATGGAAATCAAAAGAAATCTGGAGTAGCAATTCTCATATCAGACAAAATAAACTTTAAAACAAACACTGTTACAAGAGACAAAGAAGGACACTACATAATGATCAAGGGATCAATCCAAGAAGAATATATAACAATTGTAAATATTTATGCACCCAACATAAGAGCACCTCAATACATAAGGCAAATGCTAACAGCCATAAAAGGGGAAATCAACAGTAACACAATCTTAGTAGAGGACTTTCCCATCCCACTTTCACCAATGGATAGATCATCCACAAGGAAAATAAATAAGGAAACACAAGCTTTAAAATGATACATTAAGCAAGATGGACTTAATTGATATTTATAGGACATTCCATCCAAAAACAAGAGAATACACTTTCTTCTCAAGTGCTCATGGAACATTCTCCAGGATAGATCATATCTTGGGTCACAAATCAAGCCTTGGTATATTTAAGAAAATGGAAATCCTATCAAGTATCTTTTCTGATGACAATGCTATAAGACTAGATATCAATTACAGGAAAAACATCTGTGAAAAATACAAACACATGGAGACTAAACAATACACTACTTAATAACCAAGAGATCACAGAAGAAATCAAAGGGGAAATAAAAAAATACCTAGAAATAAATGACAATGAAAACACGATGCCCCAAAACCTATGGGATGCAGCAAAAGCAGTTCTAAGAGGGAAGCTTATAGCAATACAATCCTACCTCAAGAAACAAGAACATCTCAAATAAACAAACTAACCTTACACTTAAAGCAATTAGAGAAAGAAGAACAAAAAAACCCTAAAGTTAGCACATGGAAAGAAATAATAAAGATCAGAGCAGAAATAAATGACAAAGAAATGAAGGAAAGAATAGCAAGAATCAATAAAACTAAAAGCTGGTTCTTTGAGAAGATAAACAAAATTGATAAACCATTAGCCAGACTCATCAAGGAAAAAAGGATAAGACACAAATCAATAGAATTAGAAATGAAAAAGGAGAAATAACAACTGACACTGCAGAAATACAAAGTATCATGAGAGATTACTACAAGATACTATATGTCAATAAAACAGACAACCTGGAAGAAATGGGCAAATTCTTAGAAAAGCAGAACTCTCCGAGACTGAACCAGGAAGAAATAAAAATATAAACAGACCAATCACAAGCACTGACATTGAAACTGTGATTTAAAATCTTCCAACAAACAAAAGCTAAGGACCAGATGGCTTCATAGGCCAATTCTATCAAACATTTAGAATAGAGCTAACACTTATCCTTCTCAAACTCTTCCAAAATATAGAAAATAGAGGAACACTCCCAATCTTATTCTACAAGAACACCATCACCCTGATACCAAAACCAGACATAGATGTCACACACACACAAAAATACTACAGGCCAATATCACTGATGAACATAGATGTGAAAATCCTTAACAAAATACTAGCAAACAGAATCCAACAGCACACTTAAAGCATCATACACCATGATCAAGTGGGGTTTATCCCAGGAATGCAAGGATTCTTCAATATGTGCAAATCAATCAATGTGATATACCATACTAACAAATAAAGGAGAAAAGGTATATGATTATCTCAATAGATGCCGAAAAAGCTTTTGGCAAAATTCAACACCCATTTATGATGAAAAACCCTCCAGAAAGGAGGCATAGAGGGAAGATAACACAACATAATAAAGGTCATATATGAAAAAAACACAGACAACATCATTCTCAATGTTGAAAAATAAAACCATTTCCTCTAAGATCAGGAACAATACAAGGTTGCCCACTCTCACCACTATTATTCAACACATTTTTGGAAGTTTCAGCCACAGCCATCAGAGCAGATAAAAAAATAAAAGGAATCCAAATCAGAAAAGAAGTAAAGCTGTCATTGTTTGCAGATGACCTGATACTCTACATAGAGAATCCTAAAGATGCTACCAGAAAATTACTAGAGCTAATCAATGAATTTGGTAAAGTAGCAGGATACAAAATTAATGCACAGAAATCTCTTGCATTCCTATACACTAATGAAGGAAAATCTGAAAGTGAAATTAAGGAAACACTCCCATATACCACTGCAACCAAAAGAATAAAATATATAGGAATAAACCTACCTAAGGAGACAAAAGACCTGTATGCAGAAAATTATAAGACACTGATGAAATAAATTAAAGATGATACAAATAGATGGAGAGATATACCATGTTCTTGGTTTGGAAGAATCAACATTGTGAAAATGACTCTACTACCCAAAGCAATCTACAGATTCAATGCAATCCCTATCAAATTACCAATGGCATTTTTTACGGAGCTAGAACAAATCATCTTAAAATTTGTATGGAGACACAAAAGACCCCGAATAGCCAAAGCAGTCTTGAGGCAAAAAAAGGAGCTGGAGGAATCAGACTCCCTGACTTCAGACTATACTACAAAGCTACAGTAATCAAGACAATATGGTACTGGCACAAAAACAGACATATAGATCAATTGAACAGGATAGAAAGCCCAGAGATATACCCATTCATATATGGTCACCTTATCTTTAATAAAGGAGGCAAGAATATACAGTTGAGAAAAGACAGCCTCTTCAATAAGTGGTGCTGGGAACACTGGACAGCTACATGTAAAAGAATGAAATTAGAACACTCCCTGACACCATTCACAAAAATAAACTCAAAATGGATTAAAGACCTAAATGTAAGGCCAGACACTATAAAACTCATAAAGGAAAACATAGGCAGAACACTCTATGACATAAATTACAGAAAGATCCTTTTTGACCCAACACCCAGAGAAATGGAAATAAAAGCAAAAATAAACAAATGGGACCTAATGAAACTTAAAAGCTTTTGCACAGCAAAGGAAAACATAAAGAAGACAAAAAGACAACCACTCTCAGAATGGGAGAAAATATTTGCAAATGAAACAACTGACAAAGGATTAATCTCCAAAATTTACAAGCAGCTCATGCAGCTCAATATCCAAAAATCAAACAACCCAATCCAAAAATGGGCAGAAGACCTAAATAGACATTTCTCCAAAGAAGATATACAGATTGCCAACACACACATGAAAAGATACTGAACATCACTAATCATTAAAGAAATGCAAATCCAAACTACAATGAGCTATCACTACACACCACTCAGAATGGCCATCATCAAAAAATCTACAAACAATAAAGACTGGAGAGGGTGTGGAGAAAAGGGAACCCTCTTGTCTTGTTAGTTGGAATGTAAATTGATACAGCTGCTATGGAGAACAGTATGGAGGTTCCTTAAAAAACTAAAAATAGAACTTCCTTACAACCCAGCAATCCCACTACTGGGCATATACCCTGAGTAACCATAATTCAGAAAGTGTTATGTACCACAATCTTCATTGCAGCTCTATTTACAATAGCCAGGACATGAAAGCAACCTAAATGTCCATCAACAGATGAATGGATAAAGAAGATATGGCACCGATACATAATGGAATATTACTCAGCCATAAAAGGAAATGAAACTGAGTTATTTGTAGTGAGGTGGATGGACCTAGAGACTGTCATACAGAGTGAAGTAAGTCAGAAAGAGAACAAAAATTGCTGTATGCTAACACATATAAATGGAATCTGAAAAAAAAATGCTTCTGAAGATCCTAGGGGCAGGACAAGAATAAAGACACAGACGTATAGAATGGACTTGAGGACTCAGGGAGGGAGAAGGGTAACATGGGATGAAGTGAGAGAGTGGCATTGACATATATACACTACCAAATGTAAAACAGATAGCTGGTGGGAAGCAGTCCCATAGCACAGGGAGATCAGCTCGGTGCTTTGTGTCCACCTAGAGGGGTGGGATAGGGAGTGTGGGAGGGAGGTGAAAGAGGGAGGAGATATATGTATATGTATAGCTGATTCAATTTGTTGTACAACAGAAACTAACACACCATTGTAAAGCAATTATACTTCAATAAAGATGTTAAAATAAATATGGACCATATTTGTTCATTTTAACCAAATAAGCAAAAACAAAATTTGGTAATAAATTTGCAAGACATACTGGTGAAGAAAAAACTGAGATATTCTTTGATGTAAACTTTCTATTTTAATAAAACAAGTCTCAGTGGAGACATAAGAAATATGTCTGTTGACAATATAAATATTAAATTTGCTTTGTGGAGAGAACAAGGTGGACTATGCTGAAAAGTTTCCTCTCACACACAAAATAGCATGATCTTTTGTGTAAAACCATACTGTGGCCTGTTTAGAAGATTAAAGCAATCACTGTGCAGAAAATGAACTGTCAGATACAGGAGTGAAAAAGCTTATTGAAAATTGAAATGCTAGCTCATAAAATACCACGTGACAAAAAGTCATCTTCTAGGCCCCTAAAAGAAAAAATGGTTACAAACTGCCTTAGGGGAAACTAGGCACATCATTAACTCTTTCTGGAATCTTAGCAAAGATTTTCACTTGACTTGGTCTACCTCACAGGTGTATCATTTCAATTCACCGCAAAGGCTTTAGAAGGTTTCTGGTTTTGATTCTGATTTTATATTGGAAGGGAAACAAGTTTTAAACAGAAGACCATTTAAAAAGGATAGCTCTATTTTTGGTTAAAAATTGTCTTTCTTGGGGAAGGTAAGGGGGAGGGATCAATGTTAGAAGCAAGGGATAAATTTAGGGATTTTTAAAAAATATATATATAATCCAAAATAAAAGAGTGGCTTAAACTAGGGTGGTAAATGTTTAAGTGGTAAGAAATGAATATTGAATATATTTTGAATTTAAACACTGTGGTTTTTTCAAATAGACAAGATACAAGAGAAAAAAGACATCAGTAAAGCATAACTTCAAAGATTGTTGCCTGAGCAATCAGGACTGTAAAATTCCCATATATTGAAATGAGGAAATTGCCAAAAGGAATGGTTTCTGTGTTTGTGTTGGTGGTGGTGTGGTAGTGGGACTGATTGTTTAACTTTGAGAGTTAGATTTGGACATCTTAAGTTTGAGAAGTCTCTCAGATATCCAAGTGGAGATGGTCAGTGGGAAGTTGGATACATGAGTCTATTGCTCAGAGAAGATGCTGGAGACCTATCTTTGGTTTTGCCTCCACATCTGGTAGACATAGTTATGTTGAAAAAATAATTGCACTGGACAAGTTGAACAGGCAAGGAAGACATTATTCAAGACTATTACAATAAGGGAGAGACCAGAACTGAACTACAGTGGAACAAAGGGCTGGAAGGATTTTAAGAGCTGGGGTGGGGGTGGGGAGATCTTAGGCCATTTTGTGTGTGTTTGCTAATTGACTCTGTCTAAAGGAAAAGTGAACACACTTGTATCTTCATGACAGGAGGTAATTTTACAACTTGGAGCAAGGTAACCACCAAACTCAGACTTCTACCCACCCACAGAAATTGGGATCTTCCTTGATGGCTATATTTCAAAGGGATGTCTCCCATGTCCTTGAGAGCAACATTCATGCATTGTACAGCTGTCAAGAGACTTGGAAAAAGGTTCACATCTCAAAGGGTCAAAGAAAGAATTTACAATCACAAGTTTTCTAAAGTAAAAATGCTAAGAAAATGGGTGGGAAGGAACTCCTGCAGTTAGGCCATCTGGATTCTGTAAGGACAGGGAGTAAGAGGGAAATTGGGCCTAGAGGGAGGAAGAAACCTGCTTCAGGTTAGTCCAAATGAAGGGATTATCAAGAGTGTCTTTTTCAGTCTTTAATAGCGTGACCATAAAATTTGTTTCTTAACTCAATACATTCTGAGAGTGGAAGAGGACGTTATTAATAATTAAACTGGATAATAGGTGTAGAATAGACTTCCCCATTAAACTTGGAAGGATAGTTATTCTTCACAACATTTTCATGCAGGTTGGAGGAGAGGGTGTCATGAGATGTAATATATCCATGAAGATAAATAAAATTTACCTTAAAAATACTATCTGACCAAATTGCCAGGAAAAAGTGTATTGACACCAAAGATTTATAAAAAATCAATTATGGAGATGATTTGGCCTGGTTCCTCCTTTAAGATTCAGCCCAGGAATCTGTGTCTTCAGAGGTCTCTATGTCTCTCAAAAGCAGGACAACATTTTTCTGTTTGCTTATCTCTCCCCTCAGCAAAACTTGAGGATTTTGAGAGCACAAACTTCCTCCTTAATCACTGTTACTTTAACACCTAAAAGTGTACCTTGTATATAGTAAATGGTCAATAAATACAGGTTGATTAAAATAATGCTGAGGGTAAAAAAAGAAAGCCAAATTTGGCACCAACATATTAAGCCTCAAAGACTGCAAAAACTGTTGTAAAATGAATAGAAATGAAATCAACAGAAAGTGTGAAGCCTGTGGTTTTGTTTCATATGGGATTGAGATTATAGTTTACAGGCATGGGAGAGGAGAAACTAATATATTTACCTAGTGGTATCCATAATGCTATTTGCTGCATTCCGTTTTATATTTTCTTCCTGTGGAATGTGCTTGTTTCCCATTAGTGCTTCATGAATTAACCATTACTGCCACCATTGTAATTAAAATATTGATTGCCAAGAGGAAGTGAAGATTCAGCATTAATTCATTCAGTAAAAATTTATAGAGTCCTATTATATGCCATTCCTTGCAATAGGCTCCAGGAATATATATAATAGCAAGTAATTATCTTGGCTGCACCAACTTGGGAGTAGAATTGAATTAAAATAGTGCCACGTGTCATTTCATAGCTCCAAACTCATCAGATATATTGCAAATTGTCTTCTCTAACTCTGGTTCTAAGCAGTGAATACTGTCTGGCATATTTCACAAATAGCACTTGTATGGATGAACGTGGTTCCCTTGTCAGTGTACCATGTCCTCCTCTTATTGGGGTACCCAGGAGCCCTGCCACTGCCCAGAGAATCCACAAACTCATGGCTGCTCCTATACCAATGTTGTGCCTATGTCTATTCCAGGAATCCCCCTTGTAGTAAAAATATTATTTATCTTTCCATTAACTCCTTGTTATTTTCACTAGACCTCATTTGTTTTTCTTATACCTGACTCTATCTTAATAGGGTGAATTCATTCCCCACTAGTGCAATGGTGACCTGATTTATAATACTCATTATAGCTATCATTTACTGAGAACATGCTATGTGATAGTCACTGTGATAATTTTTACAATGACCCAATGAGTGTGGCATTATTGTCATCTCTAGTTTATATATAGAAGTTTAAGTCACTTTCTCAATATCAGACATTCCTACTCTAGGGCTCACATTTTTTAAACAAGTTCTATACCCAGGAATTTACTGTCAGCCACTACAGCCCAGTCATTATTCCTTATCATCAAGCACCTTGGTATTCCTGCTAGGAACATCCAAGTTATCTCACCACTCTTACCTGCCAGAAATATCCAGAAATGGCCTAAAAGTTTGAATATGCACCATAAGACCACATGCAGGGAGCACCCTTGCAATACACATAGGAACAATGCATGGACACATAGATCAAAGCCTTAAAGCATATTAAGTGATACAGTAAAGTACAGAATACTATTGAGAGCAAAGTCACTGAGGCCTGTTGTCGAGAAATTGTTATCCGATTTGAATGAGGTATGGGTGGATTGCTACAGGTTGAGGAAGAGGGTATTACCTAGAGATAAGGTAGAAAAATTAAGTTAAGAAAGATCCTCCAGTGTTTGAATGCCAGGGCTAGCATTTGGGCTTTATCATGTTGCAATTAAAATGTGTTTTAATCTTTATATGATTATATGATTAGATTTGCATTTTCAAAGGAATTGAGAAAGACTTCTCTAGTGGCAATGTGGAGCATGGAGAAAATCAGAATGTTCAGTTTGGTGGTTGTTATAATCGTTATACAGACAGTGAGAGCTAATCTAAGGCAGTGACCATGGAAAGTGGAAGCAGCAAAAGAGTTAGAAGGATATTTCTGGAGTATATCTATAGAATTTAGCAACTGATTGAATGTCAGGCATGAAGAAGAGGAAATTGTCAGCAATGCCTGAAATTCCTCATGATTCCTTACAATGATTTCCTTATGATGACAGCAAGCTCTTACACAATCTGGCCTCCAGTCAATTTCCTGACCTCACCTCATATTACTTTTACCCTTTCTCACTCCCTCCAGTTGTAGTGACCTTCCTCTTGGAATATAGCAGACAGGCTCCCATTTGAGGGCATTTATATTTCTCTTCCCTTTCCCTGGAGTACTTTTCTTCCAGATGTTTCTATAGTTCAGATCCTCAAATCTTTCAGGTTTTAATTTCTGAGTAAGGTCCTTATTCATCACATACTTAAAATTACACACACGCACGCACACACACACACACACCCCTAACAAGGCACAGCCTAGCCAGTTGCCTGTATTATTCTTTTCTAAGCTATTAACACCAGTACTGACATACTACTTGTTTTACTTACTCATTTTTGTATTTCTTTTTTCACATGCTAATACAAGCTTGTTAAGACAGGATTTCTGTTTTGTTTACTACTGCAACTCTGGTTCTATGAGAGGGTCTTTAAAATACTAATTTAGTTTAATTAATTTCTAGATAAGCTGAGTCAGTAGATTTTTTAAATGATATTTTCTCAAACTTCAGGTTTCCTTATTTTTATTTTGGATGCCCAAATATCACATCCATGACATAAAGGCATATACAACCACTCACATGTGGTTGTACATATACACAACCACAGACTCACAAATATGTGTGCACACACACACACACACACACACATGCACATCAACATACACAAAATGTTCCCACTTCCTGAGGTCATCTCTTGGGACTGGAAATGGATTTTGGTCTATGGCACTGAAATATCCATTACTACCTGTGATTTTTTTATGTTTTATTAAGTACCTGCCTTAATCCTAAACCTACAGTCGACACTTTGCCAATTTTTGAAGCAAGCTACAGAAGCAGAACAGGACTAAAAAAAGAGCCATTGTTACATCTATGTGAGGTCAAACCTTCTGACAGAGTTGGTGTTCAAACCATAATGGGCATGGAGCTAAAAATTGAATTGATCCAAGGGGAAAAAGATATTCCAAAGCCATGATTTAAATACTCAGTTTATTTCAACTCTTTAGAATCCCATCTGGGAGCATGACAGTTTTAGCCACTGGCACTTGAGTGGTTTTCTACCACAAAAAGAGAAGTGATGTCTGCTAAACTAGGAATAAGGATGCCTGGGGTGTCATCTGTTTGTAATCTACCACTGACATGATCTAGAACTTCAATGTAGGAGACATCCATGAGTATTCTAATTGTCCTCCATTCAGCCATGAAATCAAGCCAATTTGCTGAAAATAAATTCACCAAATCAAATTACTGAAATTCATCTTGCCACAAAGTAAATCTGTCAAAAATCAAACTTACTGATGAATACTTTGCTAAATGACTGATTTTAAAATTTCATGAAATTTGATAGATATGATTTTAACAAATTAAGAGAAAGATTTAAGTGCTTTAATGGGAACATTTTAAAAGCTTAACAGGAATATACAATTTTGATCCTTCTGTTGAAATACAATTTTATGAATGCTACAATTCAAAGTACTAATATTAGAGTTCTAAATGTATGTATATATTTACTTCAAAATGTGAATTACAGATTCTGTAACCAAAGTTTCATTAATTTATATAGGAATTTTTCAGGTTAATGTCATTTAAAACAAAAATTTTGTTCATTTTGGATTTATAATCTTTAACAGTTTCAGAATTAATTTGGCAATTTCAGGTAGCATTTAAGTTTAAATTGTTATATCTGGAAATTAGTTGCCACAATTTATTACATACAATTTATTATGTGATGTGGTTGCTCCTGTCACTTCCTCATTTATTTCTATTCATAGAGTCCATTAGATTTATTCTTTCAGGGCATCCATGTCTTGCTTCCACTCTTGAACACTTTTACTCTTTGATACTGAATCTTTCTCCTAACAGCTAGCAAGTCAATGTTTTCAATTTCTCATTGTTAGATACCAAAATTTCAGCATTTCATAAATGATGTGAGTCTTTTAGTTACTTCATATTTCTTTTACAGACTTTTGGATGTTATTTTTTACTTTCCAAAATTAAAGCAAATTAGGTATAATATGTTATTTTTAGCATTTAACAATAACTTTAATTAGGTTAAGTTTAAATTGTTAATAAAAAGTAAATATTTATGTGTATGTATATATGTGTATGTGTACATACATATATGTATATATTTTTAAACATTTATATAGGTTTTAAATGTGTATATTATATGTATTTAAATATGCATAATATTTAAATAAATATTTCAAAACTTTTTGCCTCTGCAGTGTCCAAAAGTGTACATTCTTGTGAAAGCTGTTAACACACTCATCAAACCTGTTGAAAACCATTTTTAACAATTAGTATATTTGGGAAATTTGAGAAATGAATCAATTGGCAATTTGATGACTTAGAATATGGCCTTCAACAATAAATTTTGTCTGAATTGATCATTCATCACATTGGTCAATTTTTGAATTTCATTTCTGTGAATTGTTACAGTGATAGTATCCTGCATCATAACATAATTGTGAATCTGAACAGAGAAAATGTGTTCAGGATTAGATACCTGATTCAAGCTGGGCAAATCAGAATTTTTCTCAGGGCTTACTCCGACCAAAAAAAAGAAGATAATATCCTATAGGGGCCCTATGGTGTCTTGACTACTGATGAAAGTCAAGTGGACTGAGGAAGATACATGGACTCAAGAGGAAGAGAAAGTCAATTTGAGGAAAATAGAGCAGGTAATCACATAAGAATAAAAAAGCAGAAATAAGGTAAGAAAAAAAAAATGTCCTGAAAGTAATTGAGTGTTGTTCTCAAGTTGTTCTTGCAGCTCATCCTAATTTGCATCTCAGAATGCCTTGAATCAGGGAGATGCCCCCTTGTGAGCATGATAAATCTTTTTTGGTAAGCTGATAGTTTTGGATTTCTATCACTTTGAAATTTAAGACGTGAAACAGATAGACTTTGTGCAAGTCACAGAATAATAGTGATAATAATGATGATGATGGTGATGATGACAATAATGATGATGATATAATAATTTTTTAAATGCCTTGAAGTTGTTTTACATTCTTGAATAATCAGTGCTTTGTAGTTGCTATAAAGCAACCACTGCATAGCAAGTGATGAGCTAGGTATTGGGATACATTTATGAAAATAAAGTTTCTTCAAGACAGACAAGTAAACAGTCATACATTAAATCTTATGACATAACATATGCAGAATTCTAATACAGAGAAGATTAGAAATTGATCTTCCTTAATCCTCTGTGACAATATTTCTATTAATAAATGAATCTTCGATGTATTTATATCAACTCATAATTAACTATAATAACAAATGTCATTTTTATTAGCTGTATGAAAATCTGTTGGTAAATAATATTCTTGAATTTCACAGCATGGATATAATTCAAAATTTCACATATTTATAGTATTCAAATTACATATTCTGGTACCATGTTTAAGATAAGAAGTGGATATCCTTTCTAATAGAACTAGGTAATTATTAATAATACATGACGTTATAGATCAGAGGGATTATATTCAGAATTTTCTCCATGAAGTTATTGAATGATGTTCAATTATCTATGAGCTCCAACTAAATGGAGATATATATTAACTTTATTCTGTTTAGGAGAAATTAAAGGGCACAGTAAGTATGGCTTCATAGAGGTGTACAAAACAGGCTGCTTTTTACCAAGTCCTTGGAAAAGATGGATTGGATGTGTGGCAAATATTAACCAATATTTCCTTCTGAAGCCATTCATAAAACTATACTTTTCATACTTTCTTGTTTTAAGAAAAGGGACTTACTTGATTCCCACATTTGAATGGACTTATCTGATTCTGGGCTCTTAATTCTGATTTTTGGTTATCTTAATATCAATTTAATGGCCACAGGTACTATTATAATCTTTAAGAAAAAATAAAAAATATATATATTTCATGAATACTGAGGTATTTTCTCCCTACAAACTATAAAAGCTTTTTAAAAAGTGACAATGTCCAGAGCTGTCCAAGGAAACTGGCACTAATACACCCATGTGGGAATGCAAACTGGTACATTATTTATACAGGGCAAGTTGGCAGTATATAGCAAGAACCATGGAAGTCCTTCATAAATTTTAAAAAGAAATTCCTCACTAAAAACATCTTTAAAAATAATTATTAATGTGGGCAGATATTTATACACAAGCATGTTTATCATATAATTTGTAATAGCAAATGTTTGACAACAGCCTAAGTGTCAAGTGACAGAATAGTAATATGGAAATACAAAAGGGAGTATGTTGTGGCCAGTAAACAAAGTGTTTCTGAAGATTATTTAATAACATGTGAATTTGCTTACAATAGAATAGAATATTTTGATATAAATACAGCAGTCTGCATACACACATATGAAAAGATCATTCTAATTTTGTTCACTCCACCTCTATCAATATCAGGACATGGAACTAAGGTCCCAGGAGAGTAATGGCTCTACATGTGGTAGGGTTGACAGTGGGTACTGATATCTGTGTCTACATTTTCTTCCCAGGCAAACAAATAGACTGCATATTCTAGCTTCCTTTGCAGTTAGTTGTGGCTCCACAACTCCTAACCTCCCTCTTCCACTGTCTTTAGAAGTGCTTGAAAGACAGTTTTGTAATTTGTGATACCTACTGATTTTCTTTCCCACACCCAATTTCCGAATGGTTTTGCCCCTATTATCTCTGTCTTGTCAATTTGGATTCTATCTCCTATGAGGTCTCCACAGTATGTGGTTTTATCCTGCAGTGGAGTCTCAGTTGGTTAGTTTTGAGAGCTCATTGGTCCCAGACGATTTCTTTGATTGGACTGCTATAATTTCCAGTGAGTGTTTATAGGCTATTTTAGGTTTCTCTGTATAACAGGTCATCAGAGGTCCCCAAGTCTTCTCTTCATTTCCAGCTGCATAGGCATTGATATCATGGAGGTCTTTTTGCCTTCAGTGGTTTGTTTCCAGTCACTCATATTTTGCAGTTTGTGGGAATGCTTAGTATTTTTGTAGTTGTTTTTGGGTTTTTGTTTTGCTATCCTGGTTGATGTTTTAGTTTTATGGGGGGAAGCAAAGAAATTACAGCTGTTAAGTAACAACAGCAGTAAAACTATGTTGTCAGAGATACCATCAGCACAGAGTCCTGAACAAATACAGTTTGAGTCCTTACAGTACACAGCACTATGTTTGAAGTGGGGAAGATAGAGGAATTATGAAAGTAAACAATAACAGTATAAGGGATTATAAGAAATTGTCCATACAAAGCATAAAAGATAGATAGGACATTGATATGTCAAGACATCTGAGTTCTAATTCCAGATTAACCATTAACTTCTATATGGTTTGGGGTGAGTAATCTGTCATCTTAGTTTCAGATTTCTCATATGTTAAATAGCTGAATTTTGTTTCCTTTTGGCTTAGACTTATGGTTTTCTATGAGAAGAACATACACTTTACGTTATATTTATATGATCAGCCATCTAGTCTTACTCAAAATCTTACAGAAGTTTTTCTTTCCAGAATAAAACCTAATTTATTTACCAGGACATCTAGCATCCAGCAGCAACATTCCAGTATTATCTTTTACCCTGCCCAACTCTAAACCCTCTCTTCAAGCTATGCTAAGGTTAAAATTCCCAAATGTATATCAACACTTCTTTTCACTCTTTTGCTCTTGCTCATATATGGTTTTCTTATCTGGTTCAGACAGAAAATCTTTGCTCCCGGTCTGCCTATTGAAACTCTAACCCCTCAACTCACCAACTACTTCTCTTAGGAAAACATCATGCACTACCCCAGTTTAAAAAATGTTCTTCCTTCTCAGATAGAAATTTTATCACATTCTGCCTTAAATTACTGTGGTCTGAATATATGTTTGCTGCTTCATTACAGTTTAGGCCGAGCAATGTGGAGCAGCATAAACAAATCAAACTTAGCTTGAGAATCAGACCAAGGTTTGAATTGTGATTTCACCAACTAATAAAACATGACCTTCACCAAGTTACTTAAGTGCTCTGGATTTAACATCAGGGCAATAATATAAAATATATTTTATAAAGATACAAGGTAATTTTTAATCATTTATCTCGTCTCATGCTCAATTACAACTTTCTACATGACACCCTCAATTAGCAGACCCAAAATAATATTTATGATTAGTATATAAGCCCAAACCATGTATCAATCAACCTTGTCTTGTCCATTGCTAGAATTACACAGATAATCACCCAGTTTCTCAAGCCAAATGACTGGGATTATTTTATTAGATTTTTCTCACTCTGTCTTCACCCCTCCAACTTACTCATCAGCATGCAGTTTCTCTTAAATATATCCATCTCTACTCCTGTCTAAACTGCCAACATCTCTCACTAGGCAAAGGCAAGGAGCCTCCTAACTGTTCACATTTGCTTCCAACAGTCTATTTTCTACCCAGTAGAATAACCCAGATTACTTTTAAATATATAAATTATATCACATAGTCCTCTTTTCCTAAAACCATGTAGTAATGTTTCACTACTCTTTGAATGTAATCTAGTCTCTTACTATATCCTACAATGCTCTGTAGAATCTGTGCCCTGAACCTCTCTGAGCTCACCTACAAACAATTCTTCCAACTGTATTCTGCTCTAGCCACCATGTCCATGTTGTCATTTCTCAAAATCTGCAAGATTGTTCTTATTTTGGAGCCTTTAAGTTTCTGTTTATTTTACCTATAATACTTTTCTCAGGCTTTCTTATTGTGGAGACTTCTTATCAGGTAGGTCTCTGCTAATTCAACTAACTGTGGCAATATTTATTATGTTATGCACATATATTATATACATTATATTAGATCAGACATACACATCTATTAGTGATCAATAATAAACAAGATCCTGTTCTCATGAAGGTTGAAATATCAATTGGATATCACAAAAGCAAACATGAAACTATGAACCAAAGTAGGATTTGGGGGACCTCTTCTTTGGCCCTAATTTTTTCCATCTAGTTTTATTGAGATACAATTGACATACAGAGCTGTATAAGTTTAAGGTGTGTACCATAATGATTTGACTTACATACCTCATGAAATAATTACTTCAATAAGTTTAGTGAACATTCATCATCTCATATAGACACAAAATTAAAGAAATAGAAAAATATATTTTTCCTTGTGATAAGAAAATTTTTCGTATATAATATACAACAGTGTTAATAATATTTATCATGTTGTACATTACATCCCTGGTAATGATTTACTTATGACTGGATGTTTGTACCTTTTCACCACCTTCATCTAATCTCTCCTCCCCCTTTCCCCTGTCTCTGACCACAAATCTGATGTCTTTTTCTATGAGTTTGTTTGTTTGTTTTTGAGGTATAACTGACTAACATTTCCTGTTACACAACACAGTGGCTCAATATTTCTATACATTTCAAAATGGTCACCACAATAAGTCTGGTTACTATCTGTCACCATACAAAGATATTATATAATTATTGACTATATTCCTCACACTGTACATTTCATCCCTGTGACTAATTTATTTTGGAACTGGAAGTTTGTATCTCTTAATCTTCTCCCTCATCTATTTCTCTCCTGAACCTGTTTGTTCTCTGTTTCTATGATTGTTTCTGTTTGGTTATGTTTGCTAATTTGTTTTGGTTTTTTAGATTCCACATATAAGTGAAATCATACAGTATTTGTCTTTCTCTGTCTCAATTATTTCATTTAGCATAATACCTTCTAGGTCCATATATGTTGCAAATGACAATATTTCATTCTTTTTGTGGCTAATATTCCATTCAATATATACCAGGTCTTCTTTATCCATTCGTCTATTGATGGGCACTTAGATTACTTCTGTATCTTGGCTATTGTAAATACTGCTGCATTGAACATTGGGGTGCATACATCTTTTCCAATTAGTGTTTATTGGATAAATACCCAGGAGTGGAATTGCTAGATCATGTGGTACTTCTATTTTTAATTTTCTGAGGAAGCTCCATACTGTTATCCATAGTAGCTGTACAAATTTACATTCCCACCAACAGTGCAAGAGTGTTCCATTTTTCCCACACCCTCACCAAGACTTTTTATTTCTTGTCTTTTTGATAAGAGCCATTCTGAAAAGTGTGAGGTAATATCTCATTGTAATCTTTATTTGTGATGCTGAGTATCTTTTCATATACCTGTTGGCGATCTGTATGTCTTCTTTGAAAAATGTCTGTTCAGTTCCTCTGTTCATTTTTTAATCAGGTTGACTATTTTTCAATGTTCAGTTTTATGAGTTCTTTGAATATTGTGGATATTAACACCTAATCAGATATATTGTTTGCAAATATCTTCTTCCATTCAGTAGGCAGCCTTTTTGTTTTGTCTATAGTTTCCTTTGCCGTACAGAAGATTTTTAGCTTGATGTAGTCACATTTGTTTATTTTTACTTTTGTTTCCCTTGCTTGAGGAGACATATCCAAAAAAATATTGCTACGACCGATGTCAAAGGGAGTATTGTCTATATTTTCTTCTGGGAATTTTATGGTTTCAAGTCTTACACTTAAGGCTTTAATCCATTTTAATTTTATTTTTATATATGGTGAGAAAGTAGTCCAGTTTGATTCTTTTTCATGGAGCTGTCCCGTTTTCCCAACACCATTTATTGTCACAGATTAATTGCCCAAGTAAGTTTCTTTTTTAAAAAAGAAACTTGTCTTTGAGTCTCACGTGAAAAATTCATCATCCTTGGACAGAGACAACTGGAACAGGAGCAGTTCCAACTTAATATCTGTCACAGGTGAGAGCTAAAGAGATAACAAAGTTTTATTTTATGAAGCATTATCATGATTTAATTTATATCTGTTGATCATAATGGGCCTAACATAATATTACAGTGTATATCATACTTATGACCAAATTTAAAATTTTGTTTATGTCACTTTCAACATTTGTAATGCTATGCTTATCATACTATATTCCAAATTCCTTGAGATATATCTAAACTTTCTCTAAGTTACAGCTGCTTATTGTCATATTCCTCTGTAAGCTTTTATCATTTATTATTCAACTTTCTATATAACATATTTTTATTTATTATTCCTTTTATTACCAGATGTAAGGAACCAGCTTAAATTTATTTTATATGTGGTGAAAATATTTTAATTACTTAAATTGCTTTAATGGTAAATATCAGAAAAAAATTAAACATTACATTAAAAAAATTCAGCCTACAATATCACTCAAAAATTAGAATTAGAATCATGAACAGAATTTTTTTCTCATTTCCCTTTTAAGAGGTAGTTAATTTCTGGTTTTCAAATTATTTACGCTGTATTTATATGAATCAGCTATTTTAAAAATCTATTCAAACATCTTAATTCCAACACTCTGGATTTTTGACGTCAGCTAACTGTAATCCATTCATAATAAAAGGTTTGAGGGAGCATTTTTGCTTTATATATATCATATAGAGAGAGAATTATTGTGTTATAATATATCATTACAGCATACATATGCCACATTATATTATTTATTTATTTACTTATTTATTTAATCAGTATATATATGCTATCATATGTACCTAATGCATGCCCATGAGCTGGGACAAAAACATAAGCTTTTTAAATAAGCTTTGCTTTAAACAATAGTTAAATGAGAATTTAAAAAGAAAGACCATATTATTTGTTTGTTTATTTTTTTTCTACTGAGCAAAATCTTCTTGCACAAAATATTCCAAATATGTTTTTGTCCATGAAAATTGAGGAGTTCCTAAGAGGTGGTAAATTAGTTCCTTCCAAAGAAGGGAACTACATCCAACAAAGACAATATAGTAGGAGAATAAATGCCAGGGGGAGGGGAGGAGTCTGATTTGTTGAAGAACAAAATGAGGAATCCAAAGAAGCAATATACAGAAAATAAGACCAATCTCAAAAATTAAGGGAAAGAACCAGAAATAAAAGCATATGTGGGTTTGCAAGAAGAGCCTACAAAACACCAATAACTTTATTATTTTTTTTAATTTTTACTTTATATTGGAATATAGTTGATTAACAATGTTGTGTTAGCTTTGGCTGTGCAGCAAAGTGATTCATATACATACGTATGTATCTATTATTTTTCAAATTATTTTCCCATTTAGGTTATGACAGGATATTAAACAGAGTTCCCTGTGCTATACAGTAGGTCCTTGTTGGTTATCTATCTTAAATATAGCAGTATATACATGTCAAGCCCAAACTCCCAGTCTATCCGCCTCCCCCTCTTCCCCCTGGTAACCATAAGTTCATTCCCTAAATCTGTGAGTCTGTTTCTGTTTTGTAAATAAGCTCATTTGTATCATTTTTCTTTTAGATTCCTCATATAAGTGATATCATATGATATTTGTCTTTCTCTGTCTGACTTACTTCACTTAGTATGATAATCTCCAGGTCTACCCATGTTACTGCAAATGGCATTATTTCATTCTTTTTAACAGCTGAGTAATATTCCATTGTATATATGTACCATATCTTCTTTATCCATTCATCTGTCAATGGACATTTATGTTGCTTCCATGTCTTGGCTATTGTAAACAGCACTGCAATGAACATTGGGGTGCATGTATCCTTTCTAATCATATTTTTCTTTGTATATATGCCCAAGATTGCTGGATCATATGGTAGCTCTATTTTTAGTTTCTTAAGGAACCACCATACTGTTCTCCACAGTGGCTGACCCAATTTACATTCCCACCAACAGTGTAGGAGGGTTCCCTTTTCTCCACACCCTCTCCAGCATTTATTGTTTGTAGATTTTTTGATGATAACCATTCTGACCAGTGTGAGGTGATACCTCATTGCAGTTTTGATTTACATTTCTCTAATAATTAGTGATGTTGAGTATCTTTTCATGTGCTTTTTAACCATCTGTATGTCCTCTTTGGAGAAATATCTATTTAGGTCTTCTGCCCATTTTTTGATTGGGTTTTTAGTTTTTATGATATTGAGCCACATGAGCTGTTTGTAAATTTTGGAGACTAATCCTTTGTCAGTCGCACCGTTTGCAAATATTTTCTCCCATTCTGTGTGTTGTCTTTTAGTTGTGTCTATGGTTTCCTTTGCTGTGCAAAAGCTTTTGAGTTTAATTAGGTCCCATTTATTTATTTATTTCCATCAATCTGGAAGATGGATCAAAAAATATATTGCTGCAATTTATGTCAGAGAGTGTTCTGCCTATGTTTTCCTCTAAGAGTCTTACAGTATCTGGTATTACATTTAGGTCTTTAACCCATTTTCAGTTTATTTTTTTGTATGGTGTTAAAGTGTGCTCTAATTTCATTTTTTACATGTATCTGTCCAGTTTTCCCAGCACCATTGTTTAAAGAGACTCTCTTCCCCCCACTGTATAGTTTTTTCTCCTCATGGGTTTATTTCTGGGCTTTCTATCCTGTTTCACTGATCTATATTTCTGTTTTGTTTTTTTTTTTTTGTCTTAGAAATCCTGAATCAGTGGCAGCATTACCAATGTTCTCTTTACTGAGGCTCTGGGATTAACAAAAATGTCCTGACTGGCACTATTTCTACCTTAGCTATTGGTCAAGAGACACTGTGAGTTAAAATTTATAGAATTAGAATTAGAAATAAAACTACAGCATAAGAAAAATATGTGGATGATTCTACACAGTTTTAAATTTTATATGACCTTATTTCACTATTTATTCATATATAAAAATCAATTTAGAAACCTAGAAATACTAATTTAAAGGGGGATAGCTGTTTTTTTGTTGTTGTTTTTTTTTCTTATGTTTTGGGTTTTTTTCTCCTCCATTAAGAAGATATTTCTAAGTGAATAGGATTCTAATTTCTGGAGATATGGACAATAGAGCACTAGTTTCAATTTTACATCTTTATAAAAATAAAAACGTCTTAATTGTTTGTGTGTTTTGTAAGTATAGCCTGAGGCTTCTCCTTACCAATTAGAAGCTGCAGTGTATCCACATATACAGATTGCAGAAAAATAAATAAATAAACACCATGAAAGCTCTTGGGTTGAATGATTTGAAGCTTGTCTATAATAGACTACTATGCTGCTTTCATTTCCCATTATTGTAATTCAAACAGCAAATATATTTTGAGCATCAACATCAGGGGCTGGAAAAACAGATCTGAAGTATACTACTGAGGTAAATGGCAGTTAGAAAATATAAGGAAATACCATGCAACGTTTATGTTTTTTCAACAAATATAACTGGGCCACTAATATGTCTCTAGAGCTATTGTAAATTTCCTGGTCCTAAGGACCTTATAGTCTAGTATGAGAGAGAAATAATATACCTTTAACAAATAAATAAAATGAATAATCACATAGAAATGTATACTCTGAAGAAAACAAAGCAGGGTGAAGAAATATAAATTGATGATTCTGTAGTTAGTTATGGCATTATAGATATAATTTTTAACGTCTTACATGACCTGTAATTTACAGCTTTGGCCACCTCTCTTACTTCTTTCCACCTACCTTTCACTCATCTCCCACAGTAGAGCTCCTTGCTGTTCCTCAAACAAGCACTCGCCCAAGTTAGAGTCTTACACTAACTGTCCCCTTTGCCTATTATTCTCTTCCTCCAAATTTGACTCTCCTTCATCTCCTTCTCATCTTTGCTCAAATGTCAGCTTCTCAATGAGCTATGACTGACTACCGTTGAAATTTCAGTTATTCCTATCCTCCTTACCCTGATCTACTTTTTCTTATTTTTATATCACTTATCACTGTCTAAGATCCCATCTAATTTATTTATTTATTGTGTTTACTGTTTATTTTTATTACCTGGCTATCCCTGTTAGAATATAAACTAGACAAGTGCAGGGACCTTTGTCTATTTTATTCACTGATGTAGCCCAAATGTCTATTGTGTCTGGCCCATAGTAGGCTTTGTATTTACTGCAAGAGGTGAAAATAACTACTTAGCAAACATAATAAAGAAGTGAGCTCCGAAAGAGAAGTGAGCAGAACAGAACTCATAAGACCCAAGGCTAAAGAAACATTGTACTGGCATCAAGAAAGGAGATAGCTATGGTGAAGTTATGGTTTTATTTAGAATTAAATGTGGTACTTCTGTAGAATGAAAGTGCAATATAGGGAATACATGCAAAGGCGCTTGAAACAATGAGTAATATTATATTTGAAAATGAATATGAAGATGGAGCAGCAGATGCTCAGAGGGCCCAATGGTATACCAACCAAAGGAGAGAACACTAGATAGTTGTGCTTTGGCATACCTAGGGTTGTATATGTGTCTGTTGAATATAGAACACACAGTGTGGTTTGAAAAATCATGTAACTGGGGCAAGCTGTAATAAAATGTTCATGGCCCAACTAGGCAATTTAAGAGTGTGTAGGAGTTTAACCTGTCCTATTATGATATGTCTTTGGAGTGACATTAAGGAACCTGAACATTATCATGCAAAAAATTGAGGGTTAACTGTTTTAAGCAGTATATTCATGTGATAAAATCATACCCACTAGTGGCACTTCATCCATCCATCCATCCATACATACATACATCTATCCATCCATTCACTCATTAATCCATGTAAAATATATACTGAGGACCTGAATATTTTATGTAGTACTATGTTAGACATTGTGGATGCAGAAATGAATATCACACAGACTACACTGACAGGGTTCACATTCACTTGTGGGATTACAAGTGTACATAAAAAGATTTAAATGAATATAAAATCATATAAGAATTTCTATGAAAATACAAAAGAAAGAAGGTTTTGATGTTGTGTTGGAGGGTAGTGATAATTGAGCTGAATATTAAAGGTTAAAATCTCACCTTAAGTGGAAAATGGAAAATTTATGTAGAAAGACTAGCCTGTGAAAATAAATTAAGGTGTGAGAGTGCATGGCGCAGTCTCAGAATAAGTAATCCATCACATCACAGGAAAAACATAGAAGGTGTTATGGGTTGAATTGTGTCTAGGAAAGAGGATATTGTAATTACATAGGTATAAGCCAATGAGGCACTTAAATAAGAAACAGCTGTTAGAATGAAAATATGGAGAATGTTTGTAAAGAGACTAAGGGATAAAATTTATAAGATTTAAATATTGATTAGCTATGGAGGTAAGGCAAGGAAAGCATCAGATATAACTTTGGTTTAGGGGACTGGGATCATGAATAAAGGATAAGGGGCACTGTATTCATAGAAAAGGAATAGCCATGGTCTGAGGTAGGGAAAGGAAATGAATTTTAGTCAGTGTTGTGATCAATGTACATATGGGAATTTTGCCAGCTTACAGCTGGGCTTGTGTGTATTCTATGGTGAGTTTTGACCTAAATAAAGTTGGAGACTATTAGAACTTTATGTAATAAAATTTGTGTGTTACATAATAAAATTTGTGTGCTGTTTTATTTGTGTACTATGAAATATCAAAGAAAGAGGACATAGACCAATGTTGGGAGGGATGGAGGCAGGGATATGGAGGGGGTTAGTTCTGAGATTCTTGAAGTAGTTCAGGCATGAGGTCATGAGCTTCAGATAACTAAAAAAAAAAAAAAAAACAATAATGAATCCTTGCCATGAAACAAGTTTTTTTGTTTTGTTTTGTTTTGTTTGTTTGTTTGTTTTTTTGTAGAAAATACTAGGTATGCTAAAAGCAGGACAGAAAAAAGGAGAGTTTAATAGTTAGAGATTATCTCTGAAAGAACTTCTAAATGATTTTTTTTTAAATAAGAAATATTCTGAATACAGAAGATTAGAAGGAAATGCCCAAGCAGTTATTTTTCACAAGTAGTCTTATACAAATAAATTGGCAAATATGTTTATAACTTAAAATAAGCACTGGACATGAAAGATACAAAATAGAACCAACTTGATGATATTAAAATAGAACAGATGCAAAATATCAGATAATAATATAGAAAATGGAACAAGGGGATCATAATTAAAGTGAAGATCTCTTTTTTCATTCATTATGAAAGCAAGAGGAGATGGTTCAAAAAAGGAAAACTGAGAAATCAAGAAAATGTATAATTATGAAAAATCATAATGTTAGATGATAGCAGAAACAAAATATATCAGTCATCACTATATACATGAATATGTATATATTACACATTGAAAGATAGTTTCAAATGGCATATAGAACAATCAGCTCTAACATATTTAGAAATATAATGACTCAAAAAGTTTGACAATAAAATGTACAATGGGAAAATACTAACCAAGGAAAGCTGTTAGGCAATACTAATAGAATCTTAAATGCATTATTATTAAGGATGAAGTATCCTTATTAAGGACAAAATGATACTATGAACTACTCACCATAAGGACATAGCAGCTCAGATCTAGTCTTTTTCTAACAGTTGCAATTCAAAATGAAAAGCAAAAGACAAAAAAATTAGATTTATTTAGTTTGATGATATTTTGTGTAGGTTATTTGCATCTCATATGTCTCATATGTAAGTGAAATATGTCAATAATATTATTTTATTTTTCATATCCACTTTTTATGTCAGATTACACTAGCTATAAAATAAGTGAATAAAGTGTCTTGTAGTATAAAGTGTCTTATATAAAAGTGTCTGTATAAAGTAGCTTGTATAAAGTATTATTTCTTCTATTCCTATCCTTCAAGAAAATTGCATGAGATGAGGATTATCAGATTCTTGAAGTTTTCATAAAAATTTTCTGTGAAATAGTCTGTGACTGATGCTTATATGTGTGGAGAGGGAAGTGGTGGTAAATGTTAATATATCTACTTTTTAAAAATGATTATAGGCCTATTCTGGTTTCCTTTTTCTTCTTGAGTCAGTTTTGACACATTAATTATCTCTCCAAGGTATTATTTATTTAATTGGGTTAGTTTTTTAATTCTGATAAAACTTCAATGTGTGCTTGAATGGAATGGAATCTCTAAGATAGATGATAGATAGATAGATAGATAGATAGATAGATACATGGAGATATAGAGATGTATTCTCTAATTGTTGTGCATAAGATTATATATGTTTACAAAATTAAACTATTATTTGTTATTAAAATTTATGTTAATTTCTGAGAGAAAGATGTTAACATTTGTCTCTGACTACAGATTCATCTAGTGTAATCTGACGGAAAAAGTAGATATGAAAAATAAAAGAAAATAATGTTATTGACAAATTTCACTTAGACATGAGATGCAAATACCCTACGCAAAATTTTATCTGACTAAATCACAATAATGTAAAAGTTATTCTAGGAATACAAGAATGTATTATTTCTGTGATAATTCCTAGGATCCTGACCTTACTCTACCAATATGAAAGAAATATAAATAGACATGTTAGTAGTAGATCTAATTTTTTATTTGATCTTATCAACTGCTTCTTGTGGAGTTACAATTTAGAAGAGTTTAGCAGTAAGGATTGGTTTTAATGATTACAATTGACTATGCAATAGCTTTTGTGGGCATTTATATACATATATTTTCTAATTTATCCTCAAAACAATCACTATAGCAAATAAGACAAAGACATTGAGGATTGGGAAAATTAATTGAAAAGGAGAAGAATGTTTTTTATGTGTTATTCCGTGTCAATTATCTAGCAGAAAGACCTTGACATGCTAGATTCAGCTTACAGATTTACATTTTCTCTTTAACATACTCATCCATTCACATCTTGGGTGGTTTCAGATTATGCAGCGTCACTGCCTGTTACAGTTTCATGAATACACATTAAGACATATTTGCTAAAGTGCGGTTCTAGAGGCAGAGTTTCAATAATAAGGACATTATACTTTCAAAGTCATGAATATGCTAATTTTTCTATAAAAGCAAGCAAATAAACCTAATTTTATGTTTAAAAGTAAATGTACAAAACAAATCTGTTGAAATGCTTAAATGCAACTGGATAACTAGAGGAATATTTTGCATAGTAAGGATACCTCCTGAGACCGAGGTTCATATTATAAATTCATACTACAAATTTTAGGTACCATACTGTATTAAGTGACGGCAAGGAGAAGATCAGGTTATGAGTTTTAAGCAGATGTACATTAATCTCTGCTCTGCATACTTCAATGTTACATTTCTGAATAATAAGTCACCTGATATTGTGTCACCAAAAAACTCCCTATGCTAAATTTTTACTTTAAACTTTCTCTGAATGAGAAGGGAAACTTAGGCAGTATAACAACTCAAAAGTTATTATACATGAAATAGCATGTTTAAGAGATGAAATATTTGAAGAGACATTTGAAGATATATATATGAAGTCATGGATACACTCACATTGTGGCATACTACACATATAGTGATGTAAAAAGTTATTTCGTGACTGCATATTCTCAGCTTACAATGCATGTTTCTGATGCTGGATCTGTATAATAAGGATGTTCTTAGCACACTTGTCACAGTGCTTATTAAGTTATCAATCACACAGTATGCAACTAAGTGTCCTCTTTGAATGTTGGGATATATTCAACACTAGGAATTATCAGGACTCATTTTCTGCACTCTAGTCGTAGGCAATCACTTACTTTCCCTCTCTTCTTTCTTCTTTTCTTTTTAATTTCCTCCTGTATTAGAAACTGTTAGTGCTCAACATGATCCGTGTGTTGTTGTTGTTGCTTTTTCTTTACATTCCCTACAGGTTCTTGCTCTAAGATTGGGTCTATGTCTAATTCTTGTAATGAAATAATGAGTACAAGTGATAGAGTGATAGATCTCACTCAAATTAGGGGTATCTGGTATACTTTCCCCAGCTTTCTTCCTCCATCTGCTGACTGAATTTTCCTAAAGTCAGAAGATGGTGGAACCTCAAGATGAATGCAATCTTGTCTTTGATTCATCAATAGGAAGTGAGATCACCCAGAAAAGCTCCACAGCCTGCCTTGTTCTACAGAGTGAGTGATAAATAAACATCTGTTGTGTTAAGACAATGAGATTTTGTTGGTGTTTACTAGAGAAAATTACCCATTTACTAATCAGCCTTTCTCTCTTCCTTCCTTTCACCTTTTAACTAATATTTATCAATCACCCGGTATAATGTATTAGGTGATGAATCAGAGATACAGAGATGAGAGACTCAAGTCTTATTTTCAGACCGCTCACAAGATAATATAGAGTAAATGTGAAGAAGCCAATTATTACAATATATTTTTTTGAATGCTATTATGGGGTTATCCCTAACGACCTGGCACACAAAGGATCTAGGGGAGGTATCCTAAGAAAAATGATGCTTGATCAAAATGTTAAAGGTGGGGGGAAATTTATCCAAAAGGAAGAAGAAGAAAGGCATCTCAATCCCCGGAGGGAACAAATGTTCCTTGCATTTCCATCCAAGGTACCTCAGGTTTTCTTTTCTTCTGAATATTTGCTCAAGACAATAACCTAGTTGACCCACCATTGCCTTTAACTCTCCACATCTAATGAATCATCCAGTCCTGTTGTTTCTACCTTCTTAATGCCTATTGGGTCTGGCTACTTCTTTCCATTCCAGCTATTATCTTAAAAACATTGTAATTGGTCTTTTAAAGTTCTATTTTACCACTCTCTAACAGTCTTCCATATAATAGTCAGAGTTGTCTTACTAAAATTCAAATATGATCACATCTCTTCCATATTTAAAACTTTTCAATGATTTCACATTGCCCTCAGGAAAAAGTCCAAACTTTTTAGCATTATACTTATAAGTATGCTTTATGCTATGACCTCAGCTCACTTCACTGATAACATCTTACCATGTACCACCTCACAATGTACCGTCTTGCCAAACTGATTCTCTGTGCTTAACCCCACAATAGCATTTAATTCACCATAATATTCTACAACTTCTGTACATACCTGATGGCAAATAAAATGCAAGCTCACACAGCTTTAGAGCAGATGATGTGCAGAAAGGTTCTGGACAAGGAAAATGAATGCTATCGAGTGCTATGCCATGAAAGACCTTTTTAAAGCCATATTAGAGAGACTAGATGTCCATAGACTTCAGAATAATCCTTGGAATTTGTTTCTGTGTCAGCCTCAATCCCATACAAGTTACTGATTGCTAAAGACAACTCTGTCAAAAAGCATTCTTCTTGGTGCTCTTGACTCAAATATCTTCATGTCATGTCTTTAGAGTCTGGGTCATTGCTGTTGCTGTTTTAAGAGGCTGAAAGAAAAGGAAATCTGTGCTTACTTTTGCACAACACCCTCCTAGCTTCTTAACTCCCTAAGAGAGGATGAGCTTCTAACAAATTAGTTGAGATCTAAGATATTGACTGTACCTTGTGGGCAAGAAGGCTAAATTGCTGTGGGTTCAAAGGAATCCTGCTCTCTTGGACAATCTCTCTTGGTTTTTCATCTCATCCTTGGTCATCCTGAGTGAGTCGGTTGACCAGAGCAACAGAAAACCTTGTTGACTTGAGCTCCTTCCACCTTGATTTACTTTATCAGTGTTGTTAATCAGAGGATTAAGATTTCATGTGGGTGAGGGAATGGAGGATGACAAACATGGGTTTTTTTGTTTTTGTTTTTGTTTTTGAAATGCTGTCTTAACCTAGTTTTGAGACTAGGCCAGAGTGTGGTCAGTTCCCTTTCTTGGGCAGCTGATTATATTCACACCACAACTACCTCCCTTATGGGATCCTCACACTCCAGGGCTTCTAGACACCCATCCTAATCACTATAGTGCCAGGTACCAGACTGCGAGGGGAAGCCCTTATGTCCTGGAGCCTGCAAAATTATTCAAATTAGCCAATCCATGAAAGAGTCCATGAAACCTAGCTAACCTCATCCAGGTTGCCATACAAAAGCTGTGGGAACAGCTCCAGTTTGCTATTTTCCTGTTCCCTGCCACATCCCCTTGTGTGGCCCACCCTAGCAGCTTTGTCTTGTTCAGAACTATAAGTAACAAAGAGTTCTGACTTTCATGTATCAGAGTGTCATTGTATTGTGTCTTGCCATGAAGAAAAAGAAAGAAAAAAACTTTAAAAATCTTACAAAACAGGTGAGAGGAGAGGAATAGAATGTGCTCATTAATCCAAAGTTAATGTTTTAAACCAATTTTTATAAAAGCTGTACATAAGATGTTACTGAGGGCTGCTTAGGTTTGTCATGAACCTATATTTTTGTCCATATGACTTCCCTTCCTTATATATACTTTCTTTAGTAATTCTACCAACATAAAAACAAAGTCACTCTAAAAGGCAGGGAAGGATTTCAGTTTTCTGCATTCTTGATAATAATTCATCACATTATCAACAAAGCTTCATCCTATGTCCTGCAATATTAGTGTAGGTCTCGTAGGGTGAACAAGTGCATGCACAAGCACAAATATTTGGGGACAAAGCAGGAGGAGGGAAGATTAAGATCCTTATACAGATCTGGTATTTAGCTTTAGCTAATATGGAACTGTTAGGCTTTTTAAAAAAGATATCTTTTTGCTCAGTTGAATTTAAAGGATTTTCCAGGGAAAGTAAGACTCTGTTTCAACAGAAAAATAAGTGGTTAAATGGAAGTAGACTACCACTGGGGTACAGAGGTTAAGCAGAGCTCAGGGAATTTAAGGCAATATTTTATAGATACCTACATAAAACATCATATTGCTTATTTTGGGACTATAAGAGAATTCCAAAAATATTTCTTTAGGTTAAGACAGTTACCATATGATTTCATTCATATGTGAAATAAAAAAACACACACACACACAAACAAAAACAATGATCAAACCAAACCAAACAGAAATAAACATGTAGATACCGAGAACAGAGTACTGGTTACTGGATGAGAAAGGGCGGTGTAGAGGGTGAAATGGGTAAAGGGGTCAACTGTATGGTGACGGATGGAAACTAAATGTTTGGTGGTAAGCATGTTGTAGTGTATACAGAAATAGAAATATAATGTACACATGAAACGTATATAATGTTATAAACCAACGTTACCTCAATAAAAATAAATTAAAAAAAAAAGGAAAGCACTGCTTTTCTGCAACATTTGAGTGTCAACTCAAATAATCACAGGATTAAAAATGTCTCCCAATACAGTGTAATTATCTAAATTATAGTTAATGAAAAAACAATCTAATTAATTTTTATAATGTCCTAGACACTAAATCACAGTATACTGTGCATAAATAGATGACTGAGAGGAACAGTCTTCACCTGTGTATACCATCAAAACAGGCTTCAGAGAAGCACTAAGTTATTAACTGAGGCAATAAATGCTTTAATTTTAATTATGGCTTAAAAATGTCATTCATCATGGTCCTGGAAAGGAATTGAACTATACAGATTTGGAATTGACATACAGATGCTATAAAGATCAGAAGCTGAATTGACAAATTATAGAGGGTTCTGAGGAATCAAGTTTTATCCTGATAGGTAAATTCATCTAATATAGTATTAATATGTAGAGTTTTCCATGTGGAAAAAAAAAAAACTGGAGAGAAGAAATTAAGGAAAAGTGTTTTCAGTGTAAGCCATTGTTTTTGCTCCTCAAACTAACACAACATTGTTAATCAACTATACTCCAATACAAAATAAAAACTTAAAAAAGTATATTGAGCTTTATTTTAATACTGTATCTCATTTGAAAGTTATGACAGTCCTATAGAAAAGAAAGTAATTTCTTTTGCTATTTTCAAGAGTAAAATTATAATCAGGGAAGTTAAGGCTTTGCCAAAGTTACCTTAAAACATGTGACAGAATTAGAACTGAATTCTCCAAATACAGTGTACTTTCCATGACATCATGCTACCATTAAAGATAGAAGGGAATTTCACACCAATGTTCCTTAGAAAAGAAACTGCAAGTTGCCAGAGGACTGAGGAAGTCTGAAAATTTTATTCTGTAATGAGTTCTTATTCTATACTGGGGTGTTTAGCATCTGAATCATGAATAATTAGATTGTGTTTTATGGCTGTAATTTTTTTTATCTTTGTCTTTATAAAAATTCTCCATTCAAACATCAGTCTCTATGATAAGAGACATCAAAGGGAAGAATTTTTGCCTACACTTATGTCAGAATTTTAAGAAGCATATATAGTGCTAGGGGTTGGAAGTACCGGAGAAAGTTACAAAGGGTGGTGGCATTCAGAAATAAAGTTAGAGATACATGATGCAATCTTTCCTCCATCTGGAAGTTTCCTTCTGGAATCCTCCTCTCCAAAGCTTAAAAGGATGACCCTATTTTAAAGATAAAGCCTTCTCCACATAGACTTATTATGGACTTTTCCAACTCTAACCTTCTATTTTGTCTGCACTTCTCTACTCCCATTCAGAACTTCCTTATTAAAAAAGGAAGTCCCTGTAAAATTATGGCTGTTTTCCTAATCTCATCAAATTATAGTGGGTAAAAGAGGATATATTGGACATAAGGAAGGGATAAAATTTAGTATCTAAAATTTAATGATTCGGAAATTTAAACAAACAGTTCTATAGCATTGAAATTAAATTATACTTCTAATATGACTTTTATTGCCATAAAAAGTACTTTAGTAGTCATATTTAAGCATTTTGAGTGAAAATAGGAGTGATGTCAATGAATTAAATATAAGCTTTTGCTTAAATGTATTCTTCAAAATGATACTTAATATTGTTTTTATAAAGTACTACATTCAAATAACTAAAATTGAGCATGAAATGTGTCTTCAATGTGCTTTTGAGCTAATAACATGAGCCCATAAATTACTAATAAATAGTGAGGAGAAACTACAGAAAACTCATGTATGTAATGATAGCACTAGATGATATACAAGGATCATCAGTTTAATATTTTTTTCACGATTTCCCTACCTATTAACCATCACTTTGATATCGCTACAAGTAGCGCTAAACGGAATTATTATTTAAATTAGTGAATTACAAAGACACAATGGGCAAGCTCCGTAGATGTCTCAATGGTTTTATGCAATAGGCCACAATAGAGTGTTGTAATAGGTATGGCTATTGGTATTTTGTTTGTTTGGATGCAGCTTTATTAATTATACTACCACAGGACTAATAGTAATAGCAATATATTGGTTTATAGGAGTAACAAAAACTTTCACAGAATGATACACAAAAATTTTAAAATTTGTATGTAGAAAGCAGAAAAAATTACACAGGAAAGAGCTAGACATAACTGTTTGTGATCATGAGTTCAAAAATACCATTCTAGGGACTTCCTTGGTGGCACAGTGGTTAAGAATCTGCCTGCCAATGCAGGGGACACCAGTTTGATCCTTGGTCTGGGAAGATCCCACGTGCCACAGAGCAAATAAGCCTGTGTGCCACAACTACTGAGCCTGTGCACCACAACTACTGAAGCTCACGCACATAGAGCCCATGCTCTGTAACAAGAGAAGCCACCTCAATAAGAAGCCCATGCACTGCAATGAAGAGTAGCCACTGCTTGCTACAACTAGAAAAAGCCCGTGCGCAATGACAAAGACCCAATGCAGCCATAAATAAATAAATAAATAAATAAATAAACAAATAAATAAATAGCATTGAGTGCTAGTCCAAAACACTTATAAGAAAAAATACCATTCTAGCATCATTTGATATTCATTTTTATTAGAAAGTAATTTCATAAAATTTCATTAAAATTCAATTTTAGGTTTTAGTTTGTTTTCTATATATATATATATATTTGTTTTCATATATATATATATGGAATACTACTCAGCCATAAAAATGGATGAAATTTTATCATTTGCAGCAACATGGATGAACTTAGAGGGCATTATACTAAGTGAAATAAGTCACACAGAGAAAGATAAATATTGTATGATATCAGTTTTATGAGGAATCTAAAAAATACAACAAACTAGTGAATATAACATAAGAGAAGGAGAATCACAGATATAGTGAACAAACTAGTTGTTACTAGTGGGGAGGGCGTGGGGCATATAGGGGCAAAAGAGTGGGAGGTACAAACTATTGGGTGTAACATAGGCTCAAGGATGTATTGTACAACACAGGGAATATAGCCAATGTTTTGTAATAATTGTAAATGGCAAGTAACCTTTACAAATTATATGAAATTAAAACAAATTTTTAATGTCATGCTATATATTAATGCATTTCTTTCATGTTTTATAGTCAAGGACTGTATATCTAATTGTTATTTTATGGGACTTAATGCAGCTATATGTACAGATGTGTATGCAACTGTTTGTTACTACTATTAATGCCGATCCCCACATTACTGCATGACTGAAACAATAAAGGAAAAGAAAAATAACTAGTTTTGATGAAAAGAACATAGCCTTTGAGAAACATTTTTTTGTCTATACAAATTTGGTATAAATGGCTTCCATTTACTTAGATAAAATGATGTCAATCTGTTGTTTTAATTCTGATGCTTTTTATCATAAAATGCAACATATTTTGCTTTCCTGAATGGACATGTTTTCGATTAGGCAAGTAGCATATATAAAGAACCCCATCTAGAGACACAGACCCAAAAATATCAATAGAATTTTTTTAAATGTTTGTCAATATATCACTAATATTTTAAAATTCTGCATCTTTAAATGTCTATAGTAATCTTGTACTCTTTTACTCAACTAGGTATCCACAGGTATATCCCTAGGAAGCATATTTTTATAATCTCCTTCCCAAATATAAATGGATTAGCAAATGTTTCAACACATTTCTTCACTTATTGCCCAGCACTTTTGTCTAAATAATCCTTATTCATTTCTAAGTCTCCACCCAACCATTACCTTCACCATTCTTCAGTGAACCTGCCAATCTAGATTCTGTGCCTCTGTTCTTAGCATCTCGTGCATGCCTCTACCTCAACTGAAATTATTTATTGGCTTGCATGTTGCTCTCACCAGGTTGTGATCCTTTTAAACTCTTTTCTTACTTATTCACACCGAGATATCAGCTGGTATCTGACACAATCAGTGTTCAATAAGTGCCTGTTCAATGAATGGAATGGATGATTTAATGAAAGAAGGTATGGTGCTCATGTCGCTCAGACCCTAAGTAGGTGACCATATGTCTCTCTGCCCAGTTCATTATAATAACAATAGTTAACATCAGCAAAACACTTATGATGTTCTAACATTGTGCCCAGTAATTTATGAGTGTCATTTTATTCATTCCTATGGACTGAGTAATACTATCAGTGCCAATTTGGAGACAAATGAAATTAAGTTCAGTGATGTTAAATAAGTTGTCTAAGACTGCACTACTTGTTTGAAACCTAAGTTAACTTGGCTCTAAAATGTATTTTTCTACCATAATATGTTGCCTTCTTTCTTTTACTGAAGCTCCACAAATCTTATGTATATAATTTGGACATTCACATATTTATAAAACATGGAAGACACAATAGTTTTCTTCTGTTTTGATCTATATAATGATTTTTTAAGATAGAGTCTCACTCTCATTAAGAGAACAAACAAACAAAATCAAAGTGAAGCCTTCAATCACATATTTATTCTGGAGCTGAGCTTTTCATTTTTAGCAAAATAGCTATCTAATTGGTAAAATTAGGTGTTTTGTTAATTAAGTACAATGGGTAGTGATTGACCTAAATTTCATTTGGTGATTTCTAGTTTACCAACAAAAAATAGAATCACTGTACTCACAACTCACATTACACACTAAACACAATTTTTATGTGGTGATTCCAAAGTTATTCAGAACATTGTAATACTTCAGGATATTCATAATGACAATAATTTTCATTGTAATGTCATAGAAGTGACTGGTAAAATTTTTTTTGGTTGTTGAAATTTCAGTAACCTGATCTTACTAACTTAATCTTTTAAAAAACACCCCAATCCTCGAGTTCTCTTAATTATTTAAACACCACACACACACACATGCACACATGCCCACACAGCATACACATACAAACAATCTTTTTCACATCTCACAAACATACAGTTATTTAGAGTGAAGGCAGCTTCTCTTTGACATTTTTTGATCTTATTGAGCAATACTCACAGAGGGAAATCCACAGCTATTTGTCTTCAGTGAAATCATTAGTAATCTATTTGGATAATTGAACTGTCAACTTGGCCCCAGCCAGGATTCCCTGGCCAATAGAACATTTGTTTGCTTTGTAGTATTAAGGGCTGTTATTTTAATATGCCTTATTGTGCAAATAGCACTGCCTCAAAACTACTAATAAGGAGAAAAAAATGCTCAGTGCATGCTACACATGAGAATAAATTGCCAAAATAATGTCTATATAATTGGGATGACAAGTAAACTGTCACCAAATCTGACATATCAGTTTTACATCTCTCACCACAAATCTCCAGCCTGACTTTCTTGTGCTTCAGCTGTCTTTATTGAGCATAAATATTTTAAATTTAAATTTTTAATTTTTTACGGGTAGTATATTAATGTTTTATAACCTGGCTTGTTCCAGAATCCTACTAAAATATATTCATAGATGGATAGAAATACAATGAATTTATGCAATTCTAAGAATTATTTATGCTTTTTTTGTTGGTAGATATGTCCTTAAAAAACAAAAGAGCTAAATGTATTCCATACAAATGCATAATCCCTTTTGAAACTTCTTTTGCAAATGAATTCTGGGCTCAGTTTGACCATGGCTGAGAGAGGAAAGCCAAGATGTCAAGAACTTTTGGGAGGACAAGTAGCTAATGTTACCTCAGATTGACCAACAGTATAGTCTCGGGTTCATTGTAGAAAGGTAACAGTACAGTTGCTAGTTAGATCAGCCTATAAACAACAAAAATTAAACTGAAATTTACTAGAAGGCTTATCTTCCACAGTTTGGGGAAAGAACTGCCCTTCATCCAGTTTCCATCCCTCTTGGACACTGGCTAAATAACATACTCTCAAGTTTTGTTGCTGCAAATTGCTAAAATTGCAAAGACAGGGCTTGATTTCAATAGGAAAATAAAGCAAAGAAAATTAATTACAGTCTGTTTCTGTTATTTAGAACAATTATCTTTTTTCTTTATGACTCTCTACAAGATAATTAAAAGTGAACTTCCTGCTTTTTGATTATATATGTTGAATTGTTCAATGAATTCTTCAATGAATAGTTAATAAAACATAGTACTTGAAATATACTCAGTACACATAGGGTTTTGGGTCTATTTATTCAACATTTAGAGTTTATTAGAGAGCTGATATATATTCTGACCCCCAAACAGTATTCCTAAGGCCCCCTAGGAAACTATACATGTGATATTTTTAGATTGTTAAGAAGCTAATGTTTGCACCCTCACCATCAAATCTGCCATAGTTTATGTCTTGTGTTTGATAACTTTTTAAAATTTAAACTGCTTTCAGATTTACACGGCTGTATATGATTTTTACATATTAGTAGGGGTGAAGAATCCAAAAGGAGTTTTGGAAAAGTGTAATTTAGAATTTTGAGGATTGAACTTCCCTCGTTTGGAGGTGCAAACACAAAACCTGATTTTGATTATTTTCCATGAGCAGCAATAACTGTTATGTCTTAATCCATTTGAGCTTCCCTAACAAATATACAATAAACTGTGTGGCTTATAAACAACAAACATTTATTTCTTACAATTCTAGAGGCTGAGAAGTCCAAGATCATGGTGCTGACAGTTTGGTGATTAACTTTTCACTGTAACCTTATATGGTGGAAGGGACAAGGGATCTCTCTGGGACTGCTTTTATAAGGGCACTAATCCCATTTATGAGGACTCTGCCCTTATAACATAATTACCCCTGCAAATGCCCTACAACCTGATACCATCACAATGTGGGTTAGGATTTCAGCATAAAATTTTGGGGAGACACAAAAATTCAGACCGAAGCAAACTACCACACTAAAGATATAATCTGAGATAAGCTTAGGCCCTCCCTGAAACCTGGTCCTGGACTGCATCAGACACCAAATGCTCTGAGTAATCAGAGATTGAAGATCAGGAAGCATTTAGTCAAGTGGGAAAAAAACACTATCCAGAGTCAGAGCTCTGGGCTGGGCTGAGAACCTTGGTGTCTTGGCGTTTGGTTTGCTGTGACTCCGGCCACTGAACTTCTTTCATTAGCACAAAGCCAGGACCTGGGGAAATGCTGGGGAAGTCTTCTGGTTGCAGGAAGGTATAAGTCCAGTGTTTTGAAGCAAAGACTCTGGAAGAGTTGCAGAAGTCTTTCCTGCTTCATTTTCCAGCACCTCATAAATGGTGTTGGCCTCGCAGAAGAATATGAAAGAGATTCATTGTAACTGTGATTCAGTGAGGAGAGGTATCTAAAGGCTGGTCCTGGGGAAAATTTTCTGCTGTGTGGATGAAAGGCTCTTGGTGCTCCAGCCATGCATCAGGGCTGTGTCTCTGAGGTGGGACAGCCAACTTCAGGACACTGGTCCACAAGAGACCTCCCAGCTCCACGTAATACCAAACGGCAAAAATTTCTCAGAGATCTCCATCTCAACATCAAGACCCAGCTTCAGTCAACGACCAGCAAGCTACAGTGCTGGACACCCTATGCCAAACAACTAGCCAGACAGGAACACAGCCCCATCCATTAGCAGAGAGGCTGCCTAAAATCATAATAAGGCCACAGACACCCCAAAACACCCCACCACACGTGGACCTGCCCACCAGAAAGACAAGATCCAGCCTCATCCACCAGAACAAAGGCACTAGTCCCCTCCACCAGGAAGCCTACACAACCCACTGAACCAACCTTAGCCACTGGGGACAGACACCAAAAACAAGGAGAACTACAAACCTGCAGCCTGCAAAAAGGAGACACCAAACACAGTAAAATAAGCAAAATGAGAAGACAGAAAAACACACAGCAGATGAAGGAGCAGGGTCAAAACACACCAGATCTAACAAATGAAGAGGAACTAGGTAGTCTACCTGAAAAAGAATTCAGAATAATGATAGTAAGGATGATCCAAAATCTTGGAAATAGAATAGACAAAATGCAAGAAACATTTAACAAGGACGTAGAAGAACTAAAGAGGAACCAAGCAACGAGGAAAAACACAATAAATGGAATTAAAAATACTCTAGACGGGATCAATAACAGAATAACTGAGGCAGAAGGACGGATAAGTGACCTGGAAGATAAAATGGTGGAAATAACTACTGCAGAGCAGAATAAAGAAAAAAAAAATGAAAAGAACTGAGGACAGTCTCAGAGACCTCTGGGACAATATTAAGTGCACCAACATTCGAATTATAGGGGTCCCAGAAGAAGAAGAGAAAAAGAAAGGGACTGAGAAAATATTTGAAGAGATTATAGTTGAAAACTTCCCTAATATGGGAAAGGAAATAGTTAATGAAGTCCTGGAAGCACAGAGAGTCCCATACAGGATAAATCCAAGGAGAAATATGCCAAGACACATATTAATCAAACTATCAAAAATTAAATATAAAGAAAACATATTAAAAGCATATACACTAATGATGAAAAATCTGAAAGTGAAATTAAGAAAACACTCCCATTTACCATTGCAACAAAAAGAATAAAGTATCTAGGAATAAACCTACCTAAGGAGACAAAAGACCTGTATGCAGAAAATTATAAGACACTAATGAAAGAAATTAAAGATGATACAAATAGATGGAGAGATATACCATGTTCTTGGATTGGAAGAATCAACATTGTGAAAATGACTCTACTACCCAAAGCAATCTACAGATTCATTGCAATCCCTATCAAACTACCACTGGCATTTTTCACAGAACTAGAACAAAAAAATTCACAATTTGTATGGAAACACAAAAAACCCCGAATAGCCAAAGCAATCTTGAGAACGAAAAATGGAGCTGGAGGAATCAGGCTCCCTGACTTCAGACTATATTACAAAGCTACAATAATCAAGACAGTTTGGTACTGGCACAAAAACAGAAACATAGATCAATGGAACAGGTTAGAAAGCCCAGAGATAAATCCATGCACATATGCTCACCTTATCTTTGATAAAGGAGGCAAGCATATACAGTGGAGAAAAGACAGCCTCTTCAATAAGTGGTGCTGGGAAAACTGGACAGCTACATGTAAAAGTATGAAATTAGACGCTCCCTGACACCATACACAAAAATAAACTCAAAATGGATTAAAGACCTAAGTGTAAGGCCAGACACTATTAAACTCTTAGAGGAAAACATAGGCAGAACACTCTATGACATAAATCACAGCAAGATCCTTTTTGACCCAGCTCCTAGAGAAATGGAAATAAAAACAAAAAGAAACAAATGGGACCTAATGAAGCTTAAAAGCTTTTGCACAGCAAATGAAACCATAAACAAGACCAAAAGACAACTCTCAGAATGGGAGAAAATATTTGCAAATGAAGCAACTGACAAAGGATTAATCTCCAAGATTTACAAGCAGCTCATGCAGCTCAATAACAAAAAAACAAACAACACAATCCAAAAATGGGCAGAAGACCTAAATAGACATTTCTCCAAAGAAGATATACAGATTGCCAACAGACACATGAAAGAATGCTCAACATCATTAATCATTAGAGAAATGCAAATCAAAACTACAATGAGATATCATCTCACACTGGTTAGAATGGCCATTATCAAAAAATCTAGAAACAATAAATGCTGGAGAGGGTGTGGAGAAAAGGGAACACTCTTGCACTGTTGGTGGCTATGTAAATTGATACAGCCACTATGGAGAACAGTATGGAGGTTCCTTAAAAAACTAAAAATAGAACTACCATAAGACCCAACAATCCCACTACTGGGCATATACCCTGAGAAAACCATAATTCAAAAAGAGTCATGTACCAAAATGTTCATTGCAGCTCTATTTACAATAGCCCGGACATGGCAGCAACCTAAGTGTCCATCATCGGATGTATGGATAAAGAAGATGTGGCACATATATACAATGGAATATTACTCAGCCATAAAAAGAAATGAAATGGAGGTATTTGTAGTGAGGTGGATGGAGTTAGAGTTTGTCATACAGAGTGAAGTAAGTCAGAAAGAGAAAAACAAATACAGTATGCTAACACATATATATGGAATCTAAGGGAAAATAAAGGTCATGAAGAACCTAGTGTCAAGACGGGAATAAAGACACAGACCTACTAAAGAATGGACTTAAGGATATGGGGAGAGGGAGCGGTAAGATGTGACAGGGTGAGAGAGAAAAAAAAAAACACACTATCCATCGAAGGCCTATATAATTCTGAAAGGATCATCTGAAGTACTAATTCATTCATTTATACCTATTCATTCATTCTAACAAACATTTGTTCGAGTGTTTGAGGACCTATCATGTACTAGTTAGTGGAGATGAAGACAAGGGGTGTAGAAGCAGCAATCTGTCAAGTTTAGATTGAGGACTGAGGAAAGGCTTAATGGAACCCAAATGAGAAGTAATTCTGGAGTATAGGAAATAAGTAGCCCAAGGATATGTGTGAAAAAAAAAAAAACATGTTTTGATGGGCTTGGCTAGGGAGAATAGAGGGATAAATTTGATATGTAGATGTATATCAGTTCATGGAGAAATGGGTACTTAACCCCAAATAACTCCAGATCCAAAGGAATGGTAAGCTTAATGCTAAAGAATTGTTCTAGAGATTTGTGTGCAAGGGAGGAGTCAAGATGGCAGAGTAGGAGGACATGGAATTCCTCTCTCCTCACAGCTACATGAAGAACACATCCACAAATGGAACAGTTCTCACAGGGCACCTGCTGAACACTAGCAAAAGACTTTGGACACCTAAAAGGACAAGAAAAATCCCCTCTCAACTGGCTAGGATGAAAGAAGGAAAAAAAGAAAAGAGGGATCAAAAAGGAACCAGCACCTGTGGTGGGAAGCTGAAGGTGAGGAGAGGTTCCTGCACTCAGAAAAACCCCCTCATGGTGGGGAAATGAGCTGGGACAGAAAGGGACCTTCAGGGGATAAAAGGGGAACACAGCAGACAGTCTGTGGAAGGTGGGACAAAGTAAGAACTGCACACAGGTCTGTACCGCAGCCCTGTGCACCCCAGCCTGAGTTGTGTGTCTCCTGTTGCAGAGGGGGCCTGGGTGCTGGAAAATGGGGTTTGGAGTGTGGACCCAGGGAGGGGACAGCTGTTGGCTGTGAAAAGACAGCCTAAAGGGACAGAAGTAAGGAGCTCCACAAGCGGGAAAGTTTGCAGAAAAAGCCTGGAACACCATAGAAGCAAGGCATCATTGTTGAGTGGAACATAAGGGGCAGGGCTGCCATTGCAAACTCCTTCCCCACCCTCTGGCTTCTGCTTCAACTGGCACTGGGAGGGGCACCCATTTGAGCAGGCTCTCCCACCCCTCAAGCCAAAGTCTCCTCCACCTGCATAGGCTCTGGGTTCCTGAGCAATACCCATCCCAAAGCCTCCTCAGAAATCAGCCCTGGGCACCCCTGCCTGAGACAGGAATCCACCAGTGCTGGTGGGGGCTCAGTGCTAAAGTGTGGGGTTAGGAGAATGGACCCAGGGAGAGGACTGCTTTAGCTCCATGGATACAACAGAGAGAATGAGAGTGAGTGACTCCACAGCCGGGAATGCCCCTAGAGGAAGTGTGGTCTGCCTAGGAAATAAGGTGCCATTGTTGAGTGAGTGGTGCACAAGGGGCAGGGCTGCCACAACTCCCACACACTAGCCCCTGCCTCTGCGGGTGCTGGGAGGGTCTCCCACCAGAGTGAGTGCACCCCAATCTGTTGCAACTGCCTGCTGGTCTCCATTGCCACAGGCACTTTGTGCACACCTCAGTTGTGGCTGCCGTACCCTCCCCAGCCTGAGTGAGTAAGTGAGCCCCAATCAGATGCTGATTTGACTCCCTCTTGCGTGGGTAGAGAAAAAATGACTGAGGGTGGCACACACGCAGAGGTGGGCCAAAACCAAAGCTGAGCCCCAGGAGCAGTGTAACTAAGGAACACAATGGACATCTCTCTGTGCAGCTGCACAGCCTATGGATTAAATCCCATGATCAGCTTGGTAAATCCTGCATCTGTGGAATATCTTAATAGACATCGAGTGTTCCCACATCTGAGACCAGTCTAGGTTTAGCAGCAGTGGACGTTGGGAACAAGTACATTCAGTAGTTGGGCCATGTCAGAGTCTGAGCTGCCCCAAAGTACCCACAGTGGGTCCAGATACCTACCTAGAGGTATAGAAGGGACTCCTGGGGAGGAAGTCTTGACTGTGGCTCACTATGGGCACAAGGACACTGACAAAGGAGGCCCCAGGAAAAGATTCTTATTAGTATTATTCTTTGTTTCATGTAGATAAGTTGTTGTTGCTTTTATTATTTTATTATTTTTTACATTACTTTTTGGTTGTTTTGTGTTTATTTCTTATTTTTGTTCTTTGTTCTTTTTTGGATCATTTTTATGTGTTTGTTTTCTGTTTTCTTTGATTTTTAAAATTTGCTTTCTACTTTTATTTTACATTTTTTATTTTTCTTAGTTTAGTCTTTATTGATTGCTTTCATTTTTGAGTTCTTTTGTTTGTTTCTTGTTCTCTTATTTTTTGTTTTCTTTGCTTTTTTTCTTTTGTCTGTTTCTGTTTGTTTGCTTTTGTTTTTTACCATTTGTCTTGGGTTTGGATTATCTGTTTGCTTTCTTCTTTCTTTTTTTGTTTGTTGTCGTTGTTGCTGTTTGGTTGTTTTTGTTTTTGCTAATAGTCTTGGGTCTCATTTATTTCTTTTCTTTTCATTTTTTTCTTATTTTTCCTCTGGCCACACTGTGTAGCTTGCAGGATCTTTGTTCCCAGGCCAGGGGTTTGGGCCTGGGCCTCTGGGGTGGAGTGCCAAGTCCAGGACACTGGACTGCTGAGAATTCCCAAGCTCAGGGAATACTAATCAGTGGACACTCTCCCAGAGGTATCATCTCACACCAAGACCCAGCTCCACCCAACTGCCTGCAGGCTCCAGTGCTGGAAGCCTTAGGCCAAACAACAAGCAAGACAGGAACACAGCCCCACCCATTAGCAGACAGGCTGCTTAAGGACATAATAAGCTCACAGATACAGCAAACCTGATGTGGCTCTGCTCATCAGAGGGAAAAGACTCATCTACACCCACCAGAGGGCAGGCACCAGTCCCTCTCACCAGGAAGCCTAAACAAGCCCCTGGACCAATCTCACCCATCAGGGGGCAGACAACAGAAGCAAGAGGAACTACAACCCTACAGCCTGCAGAAAGAAGACCATAAACAGAGTAAGATAGGCAAAATAAGAAGAGAGAGAAACATGTTGCAGAAGAAGGAGAAAGGTAAAAACCCACATGACCAAATAAATGAAGAGGAAGTAGGCAGTCTACCTGAAAAAGAATTCAGAGTAATGATAGCAAAGATGATCCAATATTTCAGAAATAGAATGGAGGCATGGATCAAGAAGACACAAGATATGTTTAACAAGGACCTAAAAGTACTAAAGTAAAAACAGTGTCATGAACAACACAATAATTGAAATGAAAAAAACAATAGAAGGAATCAATAGCAGAATAACTGAGGCACAAAAACGAATAAGTGAGCTGGAAGATAGAAAGGTGGAAATAACTGTCACAGAGCAGAATAAAGACAAAAGAATGAAAGAAATGAGGACAGTCTCAGTGACTTCAGGGACAACATTAAACACATCAACATTCGAATTATAGGGGTCCCAGAAGAAGAAGAGAAAGAGAAAGGGTCTGAGAAAATACTTGAAGAGATTGTAGTGGAAAATTTCCCTAACATAGTAAAGGAAATAGTCACCCAAGTCCAGGAAGCACAGAGAGTTTAATCCAGGATAAACCCCAGAAGAAACACGCCAAGACACATATTAATCAAATTAACAAAAAATAATTCAAAGAAAAAATATTAAAAGCAACAAGGGAAAAACAAAAAATAACATACAAAGGAATCCCATAAGATTATCAGCTGATTTTTCAGCAGAAACTCTGCAGGCTAGAAGGGAGTGGAAGGATATACTTAAAGTGTGATGAAAGGGAACAATCTCAAACCAAGATTACTCTACCAGCAAGGATCTCATTCAGATTCAGTGGAGAAATCAAAAGCTTTTCAGACAAGAAAAAGCTAAGAGAATTCAGCACCACCAAACCAGCTTTACAACAAATGCTAAAGAAATTTCTCTAGGCAGGAAACAAAAGAGAAGAAAAAGATCCACAAGAACAAACCCAAAACAATTAAGAAAATGGTAATAGCAACATACATATCAATAATAACCTTGAACAGAAATGGATTAAATGCCCAAACTAAAAGACACAGACTTACTGAATGGATACAAAGACAAGACCCATATATGTGTTGTCTACAAGACACCCTCTTCAGACCTAGGGAAACATACAGACTGAAAGTGAGGGGATAGAAAAAGATATTCCATGCAAATGGATATCAAAAGAAAGCTGGAGTAGAAATTCTCATATCAGACAGAGTAGACTTTAAAATAAAGACTATTACAAGACACAAGGAAGGACACTACATAATGATCAAGGGATCAATCCAAGAAGAAGATATAACAATTATAAATTTTTATGCACCCAGCATAGGAGCACCTCAGTACGTAAGGCAAATGCCAACAACCATGAAAGGGGAAATCGACAGTAACACAAAAATAGTAGGGGACTTTAACACCCCACTTACACCAATGGACAATTCATCAAAACAGAAAATAAATAAGGAAACACAAGCTTTAAATGACAAAATAGACCAATAGATTTAATTGATATTTATAGAACATTCTACCAAAAGTGGCAGAATGCACTTTCTTCTCAAGTGCACATGGAACATTTTCCAGGATAGATCACATCTTGGGTCACAAATCAAGCCTTGGAAAATTTAAGAAAATTGAAATCATATCAAGCATCTTTTCTAACCACAACACTATGAGACTGGAAATCAATTACAAGAAAACAACTGTAAAAAACACAAATACATGGAGGCTAGACAGTGTGCTCCTAAATAACCAAGATATGACTGAAGAAATCAAAGAATAAATAAAAATTACCTAGAAAAAAATGACAACGAAAACACGATGACCCAAAAACCTATGGGATGCAGCAAAAGCAGTTCTAAGAGGGAAGTTTACAGCAATTCAATCTCACCTCAAGAAATAAGAAAAATCTCAAATAAACAATCTAACCTGACACCTAAAGCAACTAGTGAAAGAAAAACAAAGAAAACCCAAAGTCAGTAGAAGGAAAGAATTCATAAAGATCAGAGCAGAAATAAATGAAATGGAACCAAGAAAACAATAGCAAAGACCAATAAAACTAAGAGCTGGTTCTTTGAGAAGATAAAGAAAATAGATAAACCCTTAGCCAGACTCATCAAGAAAAAAGGGAGAGGACGCAAATCAATAAAATTAGAAATGAAGAAGGAGAAATCACAACTGACACCACAGAAATACAAAGGATTATAGGAGACTACCACAAACAATTATATGCCAATAAAATGAACAACCATGAAGAAATAGACAAATTCTTGGAAAGGTACAATTTTCCAAGTCTGAACCAGGAAGAATTAGAAAATATAAACAGACTTATCACAAGTAACAGAATTGAAACTGTAATTAAAAATCTCCCAACAAACCAAAGTCCAGGACCAGATGGCTTCACAGGTGAATTCTATCAAACTTTTAGAGAAGAGCTCTATCAATGTATCAATATGATACACTGTATTAACAAATTAAGGAACAAAACCATATTATAATCTCAATAGATACAGAAAAAGCCTTTGAAAAAATCTAACTCCCATTTATGATAAAAACTCTCCAGAAAATGGGCATAGAGGGAACCTAATTCAACATAATAAAGGCTATGTATGACAAATCCACAGCAAATAACATACTCAATGGTGGAAAACTGAGAGCATTTCCACTAAGATCAGGAACAAGACAAGGATGTCCATTCTCACCACTGTTATACACCATAACATTGGAAGTCCTAGCCATGGCAATCAGAGAATAAAAAGAAATAAAAGGAATACAAATTGGAAAAGAAGAAGCAAAATTATCACTGTTTGCAGATGCAATGATACTATATATAAAGAATCCTAAAGATGCCACCAGACAATTTCTAGAACTAATCAATGAATTTGGTAAAGTTGCAGGATACAAAACTTATGCACAGGAATCTCTGGCATTCCTATACACTAACAGTGAAAAATCAGAAAGAGAAATTAAGGACACACTCCCATTTACCATCACCACAAAAAGAATAAAACACCTAGAAATAAATCTACCTAAGGAGGCGAAAGACTTGCACTCAGAAAACTATAAAACACTGATGAAAAACATAAAAGATGACATAAACAGATGGAGAAATATACCATGTTTTTGGATTGGAAGAATCAATATTGTGGAAATGTCTATACTCCCCAAAACAATCTACAGTTTCAATGCAATCCCTGTCAAATTTCCAATTTCATTCTTCACAGAATTAGAACAAAAATTTTTACAATTCTTATGGAAATACAAAAGCACCCGAACAGCAAAAGCAATCTTAAGAAAGAAAACTGGAGCTGGAGGAATCAGGCTCCCCAACTTCAAACTATACAACAAAGCTACAGTAATCAAGGCAGTATGGTACTCGCACAAAACCAGAAATATAGATCAATGGACTGGATAGAAAGCCCAGAGATAAACCCATGCACATATGGCAACCTAATTTATGACAAAGGAGGCAAGAACAAACAATGGAGAAAAGACAGCCTCTTCAATAAGTGGTGCTGGGAAAACTGGTCAGCTACATGTAAAAGAATGAAATTAGAACACTCCCTAACACTATACATAAAGATAAAGTCCAAATGGATTAAAGACCTAAATGTAAGACAAGACACTATAAAACTCTTAGAGGAAAACACTCTTTGACATAAACCACAGCAATTTCTTTTTTGACCAACCTACTAGAGTAATGAAAAAAAAAAGAAAAATAAACAAATGGGACTTAATTAAACTTAAAAGCTTTTGCACAGCAAAGGAAACCATAAACAAGGCTAAAAGACAATCCTCAGAATGGTAGAAAATATTTGCAAATGAAACAACAGGCAAAGTATTAACTTCCAAAATATACAAACAGCTCATGGAGCTCAATATCATAAAAACGAACAACCCAATTAAAAAATCGGCAGACGACCTAAATAGACATTTCACTAAAGAAGACATACAGATGGCCAAGAGGCACGTGAAGAGATGCTCATCATCACTAATTATTAGAGAAATGCAAATCAAAACTACAATGAGGTATCACCTCACACCAGTCAGAATGGCCATTATCAAAAATATAGAAACAATAATGCTTGAAAGGGTATGGTGAAAAGGGAACCCTCCTGCAGTGTTGGTGTGAATGTAAATTGATACAACCACTATGGGGAACAGTATGGAGGTTCCTTAAAAAACTGAAAATAGAACTAACGTATGACCCAGCAATCCCAGTTCTGGGCATATACCCTGAGAAAACCATAATTCAAAAAGAGACATGTACCACAACGTTCATTGCAGCATTATTTAGAATAACCAGGAAATGGAAGCAACCTAAATGTCCATCGACAGATGAATGGATAAAGATGTGGCACATATATACAATGGAATATTACTCAGCCATAAAAAGAAATGAAATTGAGTTATTTGTAGTGAGGTGAATGGATATAGAGTCTGTCACCCACAGTGAAGTTAGTCAGAAATAGAAAAACAAATACCATATGCTAACGCATAGTTATAGAATCTAAAAAAAAAAAAATGGTACTGATGAACCTAGTGACAGGGCAGGAATAAAGAAGTAGACCTAGAGAATGGACTTGATGACACGGGGAGGGGAAGCATAAGCTGGGACAAAGTTAGACAGTAACACTGACATATATACACTACCAAATGTAAAATAGATAGCTAGTGGGAAGCAGCAGCATAGCACAGGGAAATCAGCTCAGTGCTTTGTGACCACCTACAGGGGTGGGATAGGGAGGGTGGGAGGGAGGCTTAAGAGGGAGGGGATATGGGGATATGTGTATGCATACGGCTGATTCACTTTGTAGTGCAACAGAGGCTAGCAGACTATTGTGAAGCAGTTATACTCCAATAAAGATATATTAAATAAATAAATAAATAAATAAATAAAAGAAGAAATCCTAAATAAATAAATAAATAAATAGATAGATAAATAAATAAATAAATAAATAAAGACTATAGATCTCACACCTCAGAGGTAATTATTGTTTATAATTACATGGCTTCTTTTCCCTCAGATGCAAGCAGCTTTATATAACTAGAATATGCTGTACATAAAAAATTGGTCACTTTCTTCACTTAACTTCACCAGTGGTTTCTTGAATAATAAATATAACTCCAGTCACTGTGTAAGAAGTTAATTTTTTAGCCTGAGAAGGCATTTTCTCTCTTTCAAACAATGTATCTGAAAGGCTCAAGGATTGTGAATTTAATCAATGAATTAAGCTGATTGATTTGATTAGCTGATTGATTCATATCAAAGAAAAATATCAGGATCAAAAAACCTTTTCACTTTAAAAATACATTTCCTGGATAAAAGCAAGGGATAAATGTCACTAAAATAAGTAACTGTACTCTCTACCTTTACCTCCTGGGTTGCTTTTCACCTTCTTGTTTTTCACTGAATATATGTTTGTGTCAGCCAGTTTTGCCTAGAATAACTAACTCATCAAGGGCATGAATCTTATGGTCTCTTATGACTTTTTTCAAATTCTCGTCCCCCAAACCTCGGTCTATTTAGATATCAGCATAAAATGAAAAAATACCTATTCCAGAATAAAAATGTATTAAATATATATGTGCCTTTTTGATACGTATAATATTAAAGCTGTGCATTGAGTCCTATATGCAATCTGTGTCTTCTATAAAAATAAAAGCTCTACCTCTCTATTATGGATTGTAGATAAGGCCTAATATTCTCACTATTTAATCTTGCTGCTAATGAACTCCTATCCATGCTTACCAAAATCTCACACCAAACTCTTAGGTACCATATAAAGGATACTTGCCCAAACAGCACACTTTATTCCTTTTGGCCTGGATGGTTTATAGGCAAATTCCAACCAGTTTTGGATACTTTGCAATGTATTATTATTAATAATAATCTTGGCACTAAAATATTAATATAACATATTCAATGGGCCTCTTTGGGAAATGCTGTTCTTATTCTTTAAAAAAAACACAATATTAAAAAGATATAGTTAAAATTATAATATAGATGGAAATTCAGTCTAATTTAAGAATCTGAATGAACTTATCTCCTTGACATCTTGTGATTTAGCTGTCCAGATCCACCTTTGGGAAAAGTGATTTTCCCCTGTGTTACTCAGGAGCATAAAATGAGTTTTGAGTTGCCAAAAGTTTCATTAAAACTTTATGTAAAAATTTTCTAGAACATGGAACTTGCATAATACCTTACCATGAATGAATTAGACATGTCAGTTCCTATATTCACCCTGCTTTTATGTTTAGTTTTTAAACATATTTATAGTGAGGTCCTCATAAGCTCATTATGCTATAAGTGTATTTAAAAAGACGTTTACTGAATCACTGAATGAAAAAAAAAGTCTTAAAGAGGCTCAATTTATATGTATTAATATATAACCAAAACCCTCAACTATGATTCACCAACAAAATTTGAAATCATTCAAAGACATAAACAGATTTACTGAAATCTTCAGTACATGCAACACCCAGACACTGTAAATTAAAGTTTAGGGTTTATGGATAAATTTATATAGTTTAAACATTTAAAGTATCCTATTAAGCAGGCCTAATCTTCCGAGCCAGAATCAAGAAATCCAAGGTAAGAAGACAAAGAAGACAAAGTCCTCTTTATGCCTATATATTCTTTTTTTTTAACATCTTTATTGTAGTATAATTGCTTTACAATGGTGTGTTAGTTTCTGCTTTAAAACAAAGTGAATCAGCTATACATATACATACATCCCCATATCTCCTCTCTCTTGCGTCTCCTTCCCACACTCCCTATCCCACCTCTCTGGCTGTTAACAAAGCACCAAGCTGATCTCCCTGTGCTATGCGGCTGCTTCCAACTAGCTATCGAGTTTACATTTGGTAGTGTATAAATGTCCATGCCACTCTCTCATTTGTCCCAGCTTGCTCTTCCCCCTCTCCGTCTCCTCAAGTCCATTCTCTACATCTGCATCTTTATTCCTGTTCTTCCCCTAGGTTCTTCAGAACCATTTTCTTTTTTTTTTTAGATTGCATATATATGTGTTAGCATATGATATTTGTTTTTCTCTTTCTGGCTTACTTCACTCTATATGACAGACCCTAGGACCATCCACCTAACTACAAATAATTTAGTTTCATTTCTTTTATCCCTGAGTAATATTCAATTGTACACATGTACAACATCTTCTTTATCCATTCATCTGTCGATGGACACTTACGTTGCTTCCATGGCCTCGTGATTGTAAATAGAGCTGCATTGAACATTGTAGTACATGACTCCTTTTGAATTATGGTTTTCTCAGGGATATATGCCCAGTAGTGGGGTTGCTGGGTTGTATGGTAGTTCTATTTTTAGTTTTTTAAGGAACCTCCATACTGCTTTCCATAGTGGCTGTATCAATTTACATTCCCACCAACAATGCAAGAGGGTTCCCTTTTCTCCACACCTCCTCCAGCATTTATTTTTTGTAGATTTTTTGATGATGACCATTCTGACAGGTGTGAGGTGATACCTCACTGTAATTTTGATTTGCATTTCTCTAATGATTAGTGATGTTAAGCATCCTTTCATGTGTTTGTTGGCAATCTGTATATCTTCTTTCGAGAAATGTCGATTTAGGTCTTCTGCCCATTTTTGGATTAGGTTGTTTGTTTTTTTGATATTGATCTGCATGAGCTGCTTGTAAATTTTGGAGACTAATCCTTTGTCAGTTGCTTCATTTGCAAATATTTTCTCCCATTCTGAGGGATGTCTTTTCATCTTGTTTATGGTTTCCTTTGCTGTGCAAAAGTTTTTAAGTTTCATTAGGTCCCATTTGTTTCTTTTTGTTTTTATTTCCATTTCTCTATGAGGTGGGTCAAAAAGGATCTTTCTGTGATTTATGTCATAGAGGGTTCTGCCTATGTTTTCCTCTATGAGTTTTATAGTGTCTGGCCTTACATTTAGGTCTTTAATCCATTTTGAGTTTATTTTTGTGTATGGAGTATTCTAATTTCATTCTTTTACATGTAGCTGTCCAGTTTTCCCAGCACCACTTATTGAAGAGGCTGTCTTTTTTCATTGTATATTTTTGCCTCCTTTATCAAAAATAAGGTGACCACATGTGTGTGGGTTTATCTCTGGGTTTTCTATCCTGTTCCATTGATCTGTATTTCTGTTTTTGTGCCAGTACCAAACTGTCTTGATTACTGTAGCTTTGTAATATAGTCTGAAGTCAGGGAGCCTGATTCTTCCAGCTCCATTTTTCGTTCTCAAGATTGCTTTGGCTATATGGGGTCTTTTGTGTTTCCATACAAATTGTGAAATTTTTTGTTCTAGTTCTGTGAAAAATGCCATTGGTAGTTTGATAGGGATTGCATTGAATCCATAGGTTGCTTTGGCTAGTATACTCATTTTCACAATATTGATTCTTCCAATCCAAGAAAATAGTGCACCTCTCCAACTGTTTGTATCATCTTTAATTTCTTTCATCAGTCTCATACAGTTTTCTGCATACAGGTCTGTTGTCCCCTTAGGTAGGTTTATTCCTAGGTATTTTATTATTTTTGTTGCAATGGTAAATGGGAGTGTTTCCTTAATTTCTCTTTCAGATTTTTCATCACTAGTGTATAGGAATGAAAGAGATTTCTGTTCATTAATTTTGTATCCTGCTACTTTATCAAATTCATTGATTCAGTCTAGTATTTTTCTGGTAGCATCTTTAGTATTCTCTATGTATAATATGTCATCTGAAAACAGTGAGAGCTTTAGTTCTTCTTTTCCAAATTGGATTCCTTTTATTTCTTTTTCTTCTCTGATTGCTATGGCTAAAGCTTCCAAAACTATGTTGAATAATAGAGTGAGAGTGGGCAACCTTGTCTTGTTCCTGATCTTAATGGAAATTGTTCACCATTGAGAATGATGTTGGCTGTGGCTTTGTCATGTATGGCTTTATTATTTTGAGGTAAGTTCCCTGTATGCCTACTTTCTGGAGGGTTTTTATCATAAATTGGTGTTGAAATTTGTCAAAAGCTTCTTCTGCATCCATTGAGATGATCATATCGTTCTTCTCCTTCAATTTGTAATATGGTGTATCACAATTTTTTGATTTGCGTAAATTGAAGAATCCTTGCATTCCTGGGATAAACCCCACTTGATCATTGTGTATGATCCTTTCAGTGTGCTCTTGGATTCTGTTTGCTAGTATTTTTTTAAGGATTTTTTCATCTTTGTTCATCAGTGATATTGGCCTGTAGTTTTCTTTCTTTGTGACATATTTGTCTGGTTTTGCTATCAGGGTGATAGTGGCCTCATAGAATGAGTTTGGGAATTTTCCTCCCTCTGCTGTATTTTGGAAGAGTTTGAGAAAGATGGGTCTTAGCTGTTCTCTAAATGTTTGATAGAATTCGCCGGTGAAGCCATCTGGTCCTGGGCTTTTGTTTGTTTGAAAATTTTTAATCACAGTTTCAATTTCAGTGCTTGTGATTGGTCTGTCCATATTTTCTATTTCTTCCTGGTTCAGTCTCAGAAGGTTGTGCTGTTCTAAGAATTTGTCCATTTCTTCCAGGTTGTCGGTTTTATTGACATACAGTTACTTGTAGTAATGTATCATGATCCTTTGTGTTTCTGCAGTGTCAGTTGTTACTTCTCCTTTTTTCATTTTCAATTCTATTGATTTGAGTCTTCTCCCTTTTTTTTCTTGATGAGTCTGTCTAATGTTTTATCAATTTTGTTTATCTTCTCAAAGAACCAACTTTTAGTTTTATTGATCTTTGCTATTGTTTCCTTCATTTCTTTTTCATTTATTTCTGATCTGATCTTTATGATTTCTTTCCTTCTGCTAACTTTGGTGTTTCTTTGTTCTTCTTTCTCTAATTGCTTAGATGTAAGGTTACATTGTTTTTTTGAGATGTTTCTTGATTCTTGAGGTAGGATTGTATTGCTGAAAACTTCCCTCTTAGAACTGCTTTGGCTGCATCCTATAGGTTTTGGGGCATCGTGTTTTCATTGTCATTTGTTTCTAGGTATTTTTTGATTTCCTCTTTGATGTCTTCATTAATATCTTGGTTATCAAGTAGTGTATTGTTTTGCCTCCATGTGTTTGTATTTTTACCAGTTTTCTCCTGTAATTGATATGTAGTCATAGAGCTGTGGTTGGAAACGATACTTGATATGATTTCAATTACATTAAATTTACCAAGTCTTGATTTGTGACCCAAGAGATGATCTATCCTGGATAATGTTCCATGAGCACTTGAAAAGAAAGTGTATTCTGTTGTTTTTGGATGGAATGTCCTATAAATAGCAACTAAGTCCATCTTGTTTAAGGTATCATTTAAAGCTTGTGCTTCCTTATTTATTTTCATTTTGGATGATCTGCCCATTGTTGAAAGTGGGGTGTTAAATCTCCTACTATGATTTTGTTACTGTCGATTTCCCCTTTTATAGCTGTTAACATTTGCCTTATGTAATAAGGTGCTCCTATGTTGGGTGCATAAATATTTACAATTGTCATATCTTCTTCTTGGATTGATCCCTTGATCCTTATGTAGTATCCTTCTTTGTCTCTTGTAATAGTCTTTGTTTTAAAGTCTATTTTGTCTGATATGAGAATTGCTACTCCAGCTTTCTTTTGATTTCCGTTTGCATGGAATATCTTTTTCCATCCCTTCACTTTCTGTCTGTATGTGTCCCTAGGTCTGACGTGGGTCTCTTGTAGACAGCATATATATGGGTCTCAGTTTTGTATCCATTCAGCCAGTCTGTGTCTTTTGGTTGGAGCATTTAATCCATTTACATTTAAGGTGATTATCAATATGTATGTTCCTATTACGATTTTCTAAATATTTTGAGTTTGTTTTTGTATGTCTTTTCCTTCTCTTGTGTTTCCTGCTTAGAGAAATTTCTTTAGCATTTGTTGTAAAGCTGGTTTGGTGGTGCTGAATTCTCTTAGCTTTTGCTTGTCTGTAATGTTTTTAATTTTCTGTCAAATCTGAATGAGATCCTTGCTGTGTAGAATAATCTTGGTTGTAAGTTTTTCCATTTCATCACTTTAATTATGTCCTGTAACTCCCTTCTGGCTTGCAGAGATTGTGCTGTAAGATCAGCTGTTAACCCTATAGGTACTCCGTTGTATGTTATTTGTTGTTTTTCCCTTGCTGCTTTTAATATTTTTAATTTGTATTTAATTTTTGATAGTTTGATTAATATGTATCTTGGCCTGTTTCTCCTTGGATTTATCCTCTATGGAACTCTGTGCTACCTGGACTTGATTGACTATTTCCTTTCCCAAATTTTGGAAGTTTTCAACTATAATCTCTTCAACTATTTTCTCAGTTCCTTTCTTTTCTCTTCTTCCTCTGGGACCCCTATAGTTTGAATAGTGGTGTGTTTAATGTTGTCCCAGAGGTCTCTGAGACTGTCCTCAATGCTTTTCATTCTTTTTTCTTTATTCTTCTCTGTGGTAGTTATTTCCACTATTTTATCTTCCAGGTCACTTATCCTTTCTTCTGCCTCAGTTTTTCTGCTATTGATTCCTTCTAGAGAATTTTTATTTCGTTTATTGTGGAGTTCATTGTTTGTTTACTCTTTAGTTTTCTAGGTCCTTGTTAAACATTTCTTTTATCTTCTCTATTCTATTTCTAAGATTTTGGGTCATCTTTACTATCATTACTCTGAATTCTTTTTCAGGTAGACTGCCTATTTCCTGTTCATTTGTTTGCTCTGGTGGGTTTTTACCTTTCTCCTTCATGTGCTGTGTGTTTCTTTGTCTTCTCATTTTGCTTCACTTACTGTGTTTGGGGTCTCCTTTTCACAGGCTACAGGTTCATAGTTCCCATTGTTTTTGGTGTCTGCCCCCAGTAGGTAAGGTTAGTTCAGTGGGTTGTGTAGGCTTCCTGGTGAAGGGGATTGGTGCCTGTGTTCTGGTGGATGAGACTGGATTTGTCTTTCTGGTGTGCAGGTCCAGATCCCGTAGTATGTTTTGGGGTGTCTGTGACCTTATTATGATTTTAGGCAGCATCTCTGCTCATCGTTTGGGTTGTGTTCCTACCTTGCTCATTGTTGGCATAGGGTGTCCAGTGTTGTAGCTTGCTGTTCGTTTAGTGGATCTGGGTCTTAGCGTTTAGATGGAGATCTCTAGGAGAGCTTACACCATTTGATATTACATGAAGCCAGGAGGCCTCTGGTGGACCAATGTCCTGAACTCGGCTCTCCCACCTCAGTGGCACAGGGCTTACACCCAGCTGGAGCACCAAGACTGTGTCAGCCACACAGCTCAGAAGAAAAAGGAGAAAAAAAGAAAGTAGGAAAGAAAGAAAGAAAGAAAGAAAGAAAGAAAGAAAGAAAGAAAGAAAAGAGAGAAAAGAAAGTTATTAAATTAAAATTTTAAAAAACTATTAAAAATTTAAAAAAAATTAAAAAGTAATTAAAGAAGAAAAAAAAAAAGAAAGAAAGAAAGAATAGAGCAACTTAACCAAAAACTAAATCCAGCAGTGATAGCAAGTGCTAGAAACTATACAAAAAAAAAAAAAAGAAAAGAAAAGAAAAGAAAGGCAGAGAGAACCCAGGGCAAATGGTAAAAGCAAAGCTATACAGACACAATCACTCAAAGATAGCAGACACATCCACTCACAAAAACAGAAAACGGAAAAAAAAAAAAAAAATATATATATATATATATATATATATATAAAGGAAGAGAGCAACCAAATCAATAAACAAATCTACCAATGATAATAAACTTTAAATACTAAACTAAGATAAACATAAAACCAGAAACAAATTAGATTCAGAAAGCAAACTCCAAGTGTACAGTTACCCCCAATGTCCACCCCCTCTATTTTGGGATGATCCGTTGTCTATTTAGGTATTCCACAGATGCAGGGTACATCAAGCTGATTGTGGAGATTTAATCCACTGCTCCTGAGGCTGCCTGGAGAAATTTCCCTTTTTCCTCTTTGTTCACACAGCTCCTGGGGTTCATCTTTGGATTTTACCCTGCCTCTGTCTGTAGATCACCCTCTGGCATCTGTTCCCTGCCCAGACATGATGGGGTTAAAATACCAGCTGATTAGGGGGCTCTGGCTTACTCAAGCTGGGGGGTGGGAGGTATACAGAATGCAGGGTGAGCCTGTGGCATCAGAGGCTGGCATGACGTTGCAAAAGCCTGAGGCATTCCGTGTGTTCTCCTGGGGAAGTTGTCCCTGGATCACAGGACCCTGCTAGTGGTGGGCTGCACAGGCTCCTGGGAGGGGAGGTGTGGATAGTGACCTGTGCTTGCACACAGGCTTCTTGGTGGCTGCAGTAGCAGCCTTAGCATCTCATGCCCATATCTGGTGTCCACGCTGATAGCCATGTCTCATGCTCGTCTCTGGAGCTCATTTAGGTGGTGCTCTGAATTGCCTCTCCTCACACACCCTAAACAATGGTCTCTTGCTTTTTAGGCAGTTCCAGAAATTTTCCTGGACTCCCTCCTGGCTAGCTGTGTCGCACTAGCCCCTTCAGACTGTGTTCACGCAACCACCCTCTGTCCTCTCCCTGGGATCTGACCTCTGAAGCCAAAGCTGGAGCTTCAGCTCTCTGCCCCCACCCACCCCAGCGGGTGAGCAGACAAACCTCTCAGGCTTGTGAGTGGTTGTCGGTACTGATCCTCTGTGTGGAATCTTTCTGCTTTGCCCTCTGCACCCCTGTTGCTGCGCTCTCCTCCATGGCTCTGAAGCTTCCCCTCGGCCACCCCCCTCCCCCAGTGAAGGGGCTTCCTAGTGCATGGAAATTTTCCTCCTTCACAGCTCCCTCTCAGAGGTGCAGGTCCTGTCCCTATTCTTTGGTCTCTGTTTTTTTTTTTTTTTTTCTTTTGCCCTACCCTGGTACGTGGGGAGTTTCTTGCCTTTTGGGAACTCTGAGATCTTCTGCCAGCATTCAGTAGGTGTTCTGTAGGAGTTGTTCCACATGTAGCTCTATTTCTTATGTATTTGTGGAGAGGAAGATGATCTCCACTTCTTATTCCTCCGCCATCTTGAAGGTCTCTCCTTATGCCTATATATTCTTTTAACTCTGTTTATATAATGCTGTGTTGGGAGGCCCAAGACCACACTTAGGTTCAGTGATTTGCTAGAAAGACTCACAAGAATCAGCATAAGGTTTATTACAACAAAAGAACAAAAAGTAAATCCATCAAAGAATGAAGGTACATGGCACAAAGTCTATAGAAACCAGGCCCAAGTTTCCAAGAGTCTTCTACCTTTGGAATCAGACGCAGGACATGCTTAACTCCTCCAGCATCATTGCTAGTGTGTGTGAAGTGTTATCTACCAGCAAAGCTTATTTGAAATTCAGTGCCCAATATTTTTATTGAGAGAAATTCACATAGACACCCTCTGCCTAGCATGTACCAAAATTCCAAACTCCCAGAACGAAAGCAGATATTCAATGTAAACCACGTTGTTTGTACAGGTTAGGCACAATTAACCTTTCTTCTCAGTTCTGGGAAAGGTGGAAATTCTTTTGTAATCCAATTTCCCAGGTACTAGCCAAGGGCCAAACTTGCAAGCAGGCTTTTCTATGTTTACTCTTCTCTGCCATAAACACCATCCTACAAAATCAGTTGTTTTAATTCATATGTATTTTTGTCATATCTCTTAAGACTATTTCTATCTTGATAGTGCAAAATGTGTGTTCAAATGCAGAGTTGGGAAGAAATGTACAGTAGCACATCCTTATATAGAATTCCCACCATACAGATTCAGTAAATATGAATGATCTCAAGAGCATACACAATAGTAAGGTGTAGTAAAATTTAGGAAGTGATGAGTTTTGAATATGTATTGCCTTTGTTTTTAATTTTACTGCTTTTGAATAATGGCTGTGTTTGACAGCTAGCTTGAAAATTCCTGAAAATTACCTTTCAGTGCACTGGTTTTGGCACACCCCAATAGTACAAGCACTTATCAACCCTCTGTTCTCATCATTTCTAATATCCTATCAAATACCTCTCCAAGTCAAGGTATGGGGAAGTATACTCTTTCCATGAAGGCAGGGGAGAAGGATGGAAAGTTTACTTTAAAATGTACTAACCCACCCCACAAACTCTTATTTTGAGTAGTATTTAACATTTTTCATAATGTTTTCATTTGCCTTACTTATTTAATTCTAATTTAATTTTATGGGTAAAGAAATTAAAGTCCTAGTTTTGTTCCTCTTTAACTGGTATTATCTACTCAGTGGTAAGATATAGTCAAGAGGTGGAGGAAAGAGATATTTCTTAGTTTTGGTTTTATTTAGGTGCTCCCAGTTTATACTCAGAGCAGTATTTCTCAACCAAGAATAAAGCTAACTTTTCCAAGAGGCTTATAAACTCTCACTGGACTTTGAGTTTTTAGTTTCTAGGCAACTTCCTTCTAAAATTCTGTTTAAGGTCTCTTCCAATGCATTATTCTGCTTGAAATAAAAGACTCTCCAAGTCTCCTGTCCATGGAGTCTGCTTCTGACTTATAAGTGCAACCTCTACAGACTCCGCTGTGTAAAAGTATCTATAGAGCTGGACCACTTAACACAATATTGTTTGACAATCACACTTTTTTATCTTGGAGAAGCATAGTCCACTCCTCAGCCAATGAATATATGTCCTACTGAACTTGAGATGTCCTATTTTATACAAAGCTATGCCCACACTGGTAATGAAACAAAAACAGGGGTTGACATACCAAAGGAGAACATCCTTATGTGGCTTACATTCAGTTCCTATCATCCCCAGAATCTTTAACATCACTTAAAAATAGGCTAATGGCCTCAGAGAGTTTTATCCTTCCAGGACTGTGAAAACTCATAATAATGACTATCCATTCACCTTTGGTTTTGAAGACTGTCTCCAGGAGACATTTCATTGTTAGACAGCTTTAGAGATTATAGACACTCAGTACCACAGCCACCACTTCTAACTCCTGTCTAGTCTCCTCCTAGTCTCTGGGTAATATTTGTTTGTGTTCTCACAAACTAAATTATAAACCCCCTCAGGATAAGAACTTTTTTATCTGCCCATTGTATAGTTTTAGACTCCTGAAGTAAGGAAGGCCAGGAACAAAGAACAGGAACAATTGTCACTGTCTAAATTCATTTGTTACACTAATTAACTTTACTTCTCAGTCAGGGATGCATGTGCTTATGCAAACTTCATTAAATCCACAATTATTTCAGGCCAACAAATATTCCAGGGGTGCTAGCACAGGATATCCTATGGGATCTTGCCCTAGGTTTATAACTCCCCTCTCAACTTCCATCCCTCTGACTTTGCCATAACAATACCTCAAATCTCAGCTTGAGCATGACTTCTACTAGAATATTGTCCTTGATCCCAAAATCTGGGTCAGAGGCCTATCTGTGTTCCCACCATGTGATATGACTATGTCTACCTTGATATTTACCATACTGTGATTATTGACTACTCTGCATGGTTCTACTAAATAGTCAGCCTCTAAAGAACAGAAGTCTTATTGGACCTGACTTTTTGTTTCCAGAACCTATGTGTTCCAGCACAACACAGGCCTTCAATACATGTTTATTAAGTAAATGAATGGGAATTTTAAAAATTACAGAGATGCTTCTGCTAATACAACTCAAAGCTTTTCACTTCGTGTGTGTGTGTTTTTTTTCTCATATAGTTACATCTATGAATAATGCTCTTATTCCTCCCTCTCTTCGTAAATTCTACTGATTCTTCAGGGCCATTCCCTAGAACCACCCACTGCAGTTCAGGAGGCATTATTTCAGCCACTCAACCATTCTTTTGAACTTTACAATCTATTGTCTTAATAATCTGTTATAGTTTTTCATTCTATATTTTAGTAGCACTTTTCTAACTATAAAATACATGTTCATTTTGGAAGTTATAAAATATAAAAGATAAAGATATTATGTTTTTCCTTAACTGGAGATGATCATTGTAAACATTTTAAAACTTATATATAACTAAGAGTAATTTTTATAGTTTTGTGGTTTTTTCCTGTTAATATTATAACATTTGTACTTTCCAGTTAAACATTGTCTATAAAATACAAGAAATAAAACGTGTAGAGTTATTTCCCCACTTGAGATTGTCATTGTCCGTAACAATTGCATACTAAGCATGCTGGCAACCATCTCGACTTTGCATTTAGATTCCAGTGGAAATCTAAAAAGAGATACAGAGTAAGTAAAATAAAGCTTTATATTTTTTGAAATGTTATTATTTAATACAGCTAAATCTGACTAAAATTTTCAAAAAGTTTTCATATAAAGTCTCAAAGGGAAACTCCCAAAAATATATATCATAAATGTCTGAAATAGTCATTGATATTAAAATTTCTGAGATTAAAATAAATTGTTCTATTTGGTAAAATCCACCAAATCTCTCTCCCTCCTTTTCTCTCTCATTCTCTCTCTCACTACATGGCAGTGTTTTATTGTTGTCATCATCATTATATTTTTCTCATTTGTTCCACACTGACTAAAAACATCTGTCTGGGTTTCTATTTCAGATCCCTGATTATCTTTGGCAAAATAAATCAATTATTATGATCTGGGTCAGGTAAGATATACTTCATTATGGACTTGGGTTTGTCAACTCTTTCTTTTGCACTAATTCCATTTGATGTGTAGGTTGCTTGTCTAGTCTGCAATTTGAATAATAAAGGCAAGGCATTGGGGTCAGAGGTGGAGAGCAAGAATTGAGGAAACAGTTAAAGAGATATTTAGAAGACAAAATTGAAAGGAATTAGAGTAGTCAAATATCTGGAGTATCTGAACATAGAAAGCACTTGAGTATTTGTTCTTATTACCATACCTGGATAATATTTTGATGCAAATTTGAACAAAATGAAATCTTTATATTCATATGATATCATATGAATATAAAGATTTTTCTCATTACAAAAGAATATATGCTTGCTGTCAAAAATTTGCACAACATAGAAATGTGGAAAGGAGCAAAAGCAAATAACCCCATTTTCACACCCCAAAGAAGATCCACTATTAGCGGTTTGGTCATTGTAATCATTTTTTTTTTTCCACGTTGCAGAATCTTATGAACTACAAAACAAGGTACTTGAATTTACATGAATGGTAATAAAATACAATTTAGATGTAGGGAGTTGCAGGAATAAAGCAAATGCTTATATTGTATTATACATGACAGATAGAAAGACACGTTTTGTTTTGCTTTCCTAAAATGTATTCCTTGTTCCTGAAGGAGTCTGTTATCCGTGCTACAGTCATATAAATAATCTAGTGCTTCAGATGTCCATCTAAGGCTGTTGGGGAAGCAAGAACTCTCTATCAGTTCCCTCTGGGCTTACACTAAGACATCGCAGTGCAGTCACTTCAAAGCTAACAAGAGCACTGCCGCGCAGCTCCATGCATGGATAGAGGCTCAAGAGCACAGTTTGATGATGTTTGTGAGACAGATGTGCCTGTGCATTAAGCACAACTTGACAGTTAACAGATGATGAACTATCTTTTCAATCACAATGTTGTCAAAAAAATATTCACGGTAACTTGCTTTCCTAGTCTCCCAACTCTTTTTGAGAGTGGTAAGGTTGAGAGAGCACGAGGAGACTGAATAAACTTCTGACGATATCCACATTGTTATGCAGTGGAAATTGAACTGCACTTTTCTTTACCTTAATCATAATTCAGCATCTCCATAATCTCAGGTGAATAAAAAACAAATGATGAAAGACAATGAAAAAATTCCACATACATATTATTTCAACTACTCTCCAACTCTCTCCCTGCCCAGCAGTTTTTAAAGTGAAAGGAATTAGTAGAGTCTATGTCTACACTCCACCAGCTGGATGCAGATCTGTTCCCTCATTGCCTTCAAGTATTTTCAGGAAAGGTATCTCTGATCACCCTTACACTTCACCATCTAGCCCCTTTCCTTACTCAATTTTTTCTATAGTATTTATCTTCTTCTATTACACTTTAATTTGTATTTATTTTACCTTTTATCTGCCCCCTCATACACACACTAGCATGTAAGCTCCAAGAGGGCAGGAGTTTTTATCTACAGTACTATTTTCCAATAGGCACATCATTTAGAATAGTACCTGATGCATTGTAGATGATTAACAAATATTTGTTGAATGAATTAAACTTAGTTTTCATCAATTAAAACATGATTGAAGTATTAAATTTATAATAAAATGATTACAAATGGTTACAGATCTGTATATTTGTTTAGATGTTTTTATACAGCCTAGCATGCAATCTGCAACTAAAAACAATTTTACTTCTTCCTTTCTCAATCTGATGCTTTTATTTCTGTTCTTGCCTTACTGCATAACTGGGTCCTTTAGCACAGTACTGAATATGAGTGGTAAGAAGAGATATCCTTGAATTATTCCAGAACTTATGGGCAAAGGATCCAGACTTTTACCATTGACATGATACCTATAAGATTTTACAGATGACCTTCAATCAGATTAAAGAAGGCTCCCCTATACCTAGATTCCAGAAAACTTTTATCAGAAATGGATGGTGGATTTTGACTGCTTTTGTGTGCTTATTGAGATAATCTGATAATCCTTTTTTTTTAGTTTGTTAATATGGTGAATTGCATTATTGATTTTCCCTATATTATTATTGTGGTAAAATACAAACAACACTAGCCATCTTAACCATTTCTACGTGTACAGCTCAGTGGTATTATGTACATTCATAATGTTATTCAGCCATCAGCACCATCCATATCCATAACTCTTTTCATCTTGTGAAACTAAAACTGTACCCATTAAACAATAATTCCCCATTCCCCTCTCCCCCCAGCCACTATGAACCACCATTCTATTTCTGTTTCCATGACTATGGCTACTCATGTTGAGTACCTCATGTAAGTAGAAGCATATAATATTTGTCTTTTTGTAACTGGCATATTTAAATTAACATAATGGTCTCAAGGTTTATCCATATCGTAGCCTATGTCAGAATTCCCTTCCTTTTTAAGACTGAATACTATTCCACTTTATAAATATACCACATTTTGCTTATCCATAGATCCATCAATGGAACCTTAGTTTTCTTCTGCATTTTAGCTATTGTGAATAATGCTGCTATGAATATAAGTGTGCAAATCTAATAATGTGGTAACTCTGGAAATCAGATTCTTCCCCTTTACCAGGTTTTGTTGTTTTGTGTTTTGTATATTGTTTCTGTTTTTTGATTGCTGTAGGCTATCTTAGCCTAGGATCAGTCTTGGTGCTTAGGATCAGTGCTTAGGCTCAGTCTGTGGTGTAAATTTAAGGTCTTCTCAGGTGTTTTCTGAGCCTTTCCCTTGGGTATGTGTGGTAACTTTCTAATTTTCCTCTTACATGCAATTGCTTTTGAATGACCTAGTCTTTAACATCTGACCCTTAAAAGAGGGAAGAGAGAAAAATAAACAGGAAGGGAAGGGCACTGGCCCTTTAAATCCTCTAGAAGTCACTTTAACAATCTGAGGAGGAGCTTGCAACAATGGGGGAGCTGCAACAACAATATCTGCCCACCCTTTTGGCCATGGCTCTGTGATCAGAAGTAGCAATCAGGGATCAGAGAACAGATTCCCAATATTTGTAGTACAGGGTCCTTTTTGTTCATCCTGGATCCTGCAAACTTTGTGCAAGCTGCTCAGAGAACATGTTCACAGCTGCTTGCCACATAGCTGAGGGCAGGGCTGTTAAAATCTGCTACTGTGCTAAGAGCTGAAATTGACTGAAATTAACCACCATTTACAGGCTTACCTCATTTTATTGTATTGCACTTTATTGCACTTCTCAGATATTGCATTTTTTACAAACTGTAGGTTTGAGGCAAGACAGCATCAAGCATGTCAGTGCTATTTTTCCAACAGCATTTGCTCACTTCATGTCTGTGTCACTTTTTTGGCAATTCTCACAATATTTCAAACTTTTTCATTATTTTTATATTTGTTATGGTAATCTGTGATTAGCGATCTTTGATGTTACCATTGTAATTATTTTGGGACACCACAAACTGCACCATATAAGACAGCGAACTTAGTTGATAAATGCCATGTATGAACACATGAATGATAAGAAAGTGAAGCAGCCTTATTGCTGAGTTGAAAAAAGTTTGGTGATCTGGATAGATGATCAAACTAGCCACAACATTTCTAAAGCTTAATCCAGAGCAAGGCCCTACTCTTTCTAACTTTATGAAGGCTCAGAGAGGTGATGAAGCTACAGAAGAAAATATGAAGCTAGCAGAGGTTGGTTCATTAGGTTTAAAGAAACAAACCATTTCTATAAATCAAAGTGCAAGAATGAAGTAGCAAGTACTGATGTAGAAGGTGAAGCAAGTTATCCAGAAGACCTAGCTAAGATAATTAATGAAGGTAACTACACTATACAGTGGATTTTCAGTGTAGATGAAACAGCCTTATATTGGAAGAAGATGCCATCTAGGTCATTCATAGCTAGAGGGGAGAAGTCAATGCCTGGCTTCAAAGCTTCAAAAGACAGGCTGAATCTCTTATTAGGGACTAATGTAGCTGGTGATTTTAAGTTTAAGTCAATTTTCATTTATCATTCTGAAAATCCTAGGACCTTTAAAAATTATGTTAAATCTACTCTGTCTGTGCTCTATAAATGAAGCAACAAAGCCTGGATGACAGCACATTTGTTGACAACAAGACTTACTGAATATTTTAAGCCCACTGTTGAGATATACTGCTCAGAATAAAAGATTATTTTCAAAATATCACTGCTCATTGACAATGCACCTGGTGGACCAAAAGCTCTGATGGAGATGTATAATAAGATTAGTGTTGTTTTCATGCCTGCTAACACAGCATCCATTCTGCAGTGCATGGATCAAGGAGTCATTTTGACTTTCAAGACTTAGTCTTTAAAAAATACATTTTGTAAGGTTATAGATACCATGGACAGTGATTCCTCTGCCAGATCTGGGCAAAGTCAATTGAAAATCTTTTGGAAAGGATTCACCATTCTAGATACCAATAAAACCATTCACAATTCATGGGAAGAGGTCAAAATGTTAACATTAACAAGAATTTGGAAGAAGTTGATTTCAACCTTCATGGATGACTTTGAGGGGTTCAAGACTTCAGTGGAGGATGGAGCCTGAAGATGTGACTGAATTGTTCCAATCTCATAATAAAACTTTAATGAATAAGGAGTTGCTTCTTACGGGTAAGCGAAGAAAGTGGTTTCTGAGATAGAATCTACTCCTGGTGAAGATGTTATGAAGATGATTGAAATGACAACAAAGGATTTAGACTATTACATAAACTTAGTTAATAAAGCAATGGCAGGGTTTGAGAGGATTGGCTTCAATTTTGAAAGGAGTTCTACTGTGGATAAAATGTTGTCTAACAGCATTGTAAGATGCAGAAAAATTGTTTGTGAAAGGAAGAGTCAATTAATGCTGTAAACTTCATGTTGTGTTATTCTAAGATATTGTCACTGTCAGCCCAACCTTCAGCAACCACCACCCTGATCAGTTAGCAGGCATTAACACTGAGGCAAGATACTCCACCAACAAAAAGATTACAACTCACTGAAGGCTCAACTGATGGTTAGCATCATTTAGCAATGCTTTTTAATTAAAGTACATACCTTTTTTAGACGTAATGCTATTGCACATTTAAAGATTACAGTATAGTATAAAGATAACTCAATATCTCTGAGGTATGCCTGTACTTTCCAAGTCTTCCCCTGGAAGTTGTAAGCTTTCAGTAGACTCCAGAGTTCCAAAATAGTTACAGCAGACAGATTCTTCCAGTGCAAATGCTGTCTAGGTAGGGAAACAGATTTCTGGTGTTTCCTACTCCACCATCTTCCCAGAATCCTCTTTCACATTATTTCTTTTGAATGTTAATTTTACACTCCTTAGTTGAATACCATTTAATCATGATGTAACATTCATTTTGCATACTGTTGAATTCAATTCACTGAAATTTTGTTTAGACATTTTGAACCTATGTTTATAAAAGATTTTAGTCTGTAGTTTATTTTTGTGATATGTTTTTGTCTGGTGATGATGACCTCGGAATGAGTTAGTTGGCAAGTGTTTCTTGATTTTCAATTTTCTGGCAAATTCATACTGCTATGTAGGTTTTATTTCCCCTTTTCCCTCTGCTTCTTTCTTACTTTTTCTAATGGTAGTTTTCTTTTTTAAGAACCTAAGTTTTTATGTTTGTTTATTTTGCTACTACTTATTTTTAAATATGGGGAAGTCTTCCCAAATAAGTGATATTTTGTGAACACTATATGTAAAGGAGGAGGCAGGGGAATACCTTGGCTCACAGACCAACCTTTATTCGAATCAGGGTTTCAGTGTATCTAATAGATAGTTACTATTTGTTTTGGTTGACAAAGATGAATAACTATAAGTAGGTTTTCAGATTTAGCAAACAAAAATACAGAATACCCTTAAAGTTGAATTTCAGATAAAAAATAAATAGCTTGTGTGTGTGTGTGTGTGTGTGTGTGTGTGTGTGTGTGTGTAAGAATGTCTCATGCAATATTTGGAATACACTTCTACCTTTTATTAAATCTGAAATTCAAATTTAACTGGGTATTCTCTCTCTATATATATACATATTTTTTTCTGAAAACCCTACTCATAGGGCCACTTACCACTCACAAATTGCCTATGTAATGTGACACATATGGCCAGATGACATACCTATGAGTATCCTTCTTTATGCCACACCTCCTTCAGCGCTGCCTCCTTGGCACACTGTGGGTTCAAACAGGAGGTAAAGAGGCTTCACAGTTGGACAACTCACACTGGACCCACACAGTACTTCTAGCTTCTGCCCCTCTTTAGGTACTGCCTACTTTGGAGATAGATAGCTGTTCTTTCACAACACTACCTGCTTTTTAAAAATTGTATTTTCTTTTTTTACTATACTTTGCTACACTTCATGCTTAGTGTTAATTTTCTTTTTAAGTACTTACTATTATCACTGAAGACGGAATTTCTATTTCTATTTCTTCCTTTTTTCTTTCTTATTGCTTTCAGAACTGGGTTGAGAAAAGTTTATTGCCAATTTATACCTGGAGCTCTGTATATTCTATTTAATAGTTTCATCAGTATCTATTTAATTTAATCCTCTCTTTTGGTACCTTTGTATTTTTCCATTTCCTATAGATAATATTTGTCAAAAACATGTCTATTATTTTTCAGTGTGCCAGGTTTTAGAATTCTTTATGTATTTTTCTGAGCCCTGTTGACCCCTCAGTCCACACTTTATTGTTTTAATATAGTTTTTTTTAAATCTTCATTATTTCCCCCAAATATTACATTGCTCTTGGGTTTGGTTTTATTTTTGTTATTACTTTACTTATTTTACCCACTTTTTAAAAATGGAAATACTCAAAACTATTAGTTATCTATGAGAAAGGATTGATATTCTATTAATTTGAATATACAGTATTATTATTTTTATTCCCCTTCCAAAGTCTCTTATTATGGTGTAAATTTGTGTTTAACAAAATAATTATTATAGCAGTATCCCCCATCCTAAATTCTAGGAAATTAAATATTTTTAACTTAAATTTTATTATACTAGAACTTGCTTATTTCTTAGTTTTTGCATTGTGCCAAGAGAATATGAAATGTAGAATATTTTTTTATTTTACTGACTTTTCTTTTTGGTAAGTAAATAGTAGGAAAGTAGTTCTAATAAAATATCTTAGAAAAAAAATGGCCAAACTTTTTCCCTTTTATTACTTTACCATTTTTGGAAAAAAATCTTCCTATAATTTCAGAGGCACTACCTGATCTCCTTTCCTCAGTGTATCTTATATTTCAGAAGATAAACATCTAAACCAAAATGAACTAATTCAGGGAGAGTAGGAAATCAGTATCACCCCTGGTAATTTAAAATTAAGATATGAAGAAACTATGCCCGTGTGCTAACTTCTGGGAATGAAAGGTAAGTTATAATAAGGTAGAATTGGGGGATATCTCTATTGGAAATTGCTGAAAAACAAACAATCTGAAAACAACATATTCAAACAATATTCATGTTTTTAAACTTATGATTATTTAGGGTCAGCAAATCATGTGCTTCTTGTGTTGGTTTGACTCTATTATGAACTTTTGATCAGCTGTGAATCAGGTTGGTAGCTCTGTTTCTGGGGCATGGCTAGCTGGATCACCTTCCTTCTCTTCCCTTTGTCTTATTTCTATATGACTCATATCCTTCCAGCAGCCTAGTATAGCATGTTCTCATGGCAAGGGTGAAGCATAAGTGCAAGCAAGCCCCAAAGCGTAAGAAATCATGCTGAACCTGCAAAGTCTTCTGTGGCTTAGGCTCAGAACTTGTAAACATAGTCATTTCTGCCATATTCTATTACCTAAAACAAGTAGAAATGCCATCCCAGAGTCAGAGTATGGATGGTAAAATACAGAATTACAGGGCAAAAAGTATAGATACAAAAGGGAAATTAATTCATGCCAGAATAGCAGTTAATTACCACAGTCTTCCCTCTAGAATCAATTACCACACTGTTTCCTCTAATCTTTGGTAACCTTCTCAACCACTCCTTCTCAAGAGCTGCAAAAGTCTCATCTTATCTAACAATGTCTTCAGGCTCAAAATCCAAGAATTCATGGTTTATATTTACTATAAATGTGGATATCCTTGATATGGAGAGCTATGAACTAAGTAAACAAGTTACCCACCCCTCTTCCATCCCCCAACACATAATAGAGTAGTGGAACAGGGAAAGCCAAGAAACTAGCATTAAAAATTCTCATTTAAAAAGAGGATGAGTAAAAGGCACATATCAGTTCCTGGTCCTTAGCCATTCTGAAATTCTGTGGGCAAACATCTTCAAGTCTTGCAATTTGGGGGATGGAAAAGTCTCTTGATTAGGCTCTGGGTCTACATCTTGTCTTACACTGTGTTCTGCAGCTACATTCAATTTGAGTTGTTGAGCCCATTTCTTTCCAGTAACAACTTAATATTTTACCGCCTTAAGATGCTGGGTAAGTCATGGATAGACAAAAATGTTACAGGGCCAAGTTTGTGGATAAAGACACTTTATATTATATAGGGCTACCAAATAAATAGTCACGATATTTAAAATTGAGCTTGTGTTAACCTTGAAAAGAAGTCAGTCACCATAACAAATAAATAAGAAGATGGATCTCTGAGAGAACTCTCAGTGAGACATAAGGCAAGTATGACCCAAGTGCAATAAAGGGTACAGAGTGTGTGGTTAGGTTTTCTAGTTTCTGGGTTAAGTCCCTCATGAGGCTTCATTACATTCCTTTCCTTCGGCTCCAAAACAAAACCAAAAAAAACCCCCTTATTCCTTTTCTTACCCTCATTCTTTTCTGTAAGCTAATTTTGGCAACATCTTAAACTAAACAACATGTACTTAAATCCACTGTTAAAATACATAGAAATATGTTCTTCTCCTATTTGAATCCTAGATATGTTGCAAGTTTTCCTCTTTTTAATTGGTCTCTTTGGGCATAGTGATGGAAATATGCTAGTAAGAAACCATGTTAACAAAGTATACAAAATTTTATTTATATTATTATTACTAGTGTAATATGTATCTGCATTAAAAAATAAACTACAAAAAAGGTGGTTTCCTATGGTAGTTCCTGAGTGGTTGTACTATGAATTGTTTGTTTACATTTTGTCAAACTTAAAAATAAAATGGCCAGTTATATTACCAGCAAAAGTGAGTTAATTTGCAGATGGTAGAGGAATTGTAATCCAAGACATGCAAACTATGGCAAACCATAGGCAAGTCCAGAGAAAAAGGAGATGAACATTACTTTATAGAGAAAAAGAGGAAATTGGAATGGACTGCTTTGAACACAAGTGCGTTGGAAGAAAGTGAGAGTTCAGGATGGTGATGGTTTCTCATTTGCTGAGCTATTGCTTGGCAAAGAGAATATCTTCTTTACTCCTACTTGGGAAGTAAAGTAAGCATTTTTCAGTCCAGGAATTAATGTAAGCTCCAAGGGAAGGTATGTGTATGACAGCTCCCTTTTCAGGGCTTCCCAACTCCATTTTAAATAAAATTTTCATGGTTTCCTGTTTACCCATATTTACTTTTAACTGAGGATCACCCACAGATTCTTGGTGTTCAGTTCAGTTAGGTTCGTCAGTCCTACATATCCTTGAAATTCCACAAAAACAAGACAGAGGCTGTTCTTATTACCAAAGGAAATTCACTTGTGCCTCCTTTCTCTCTTCTCTGTCATTTGTATTGCAACCATTTCCTGTCTTTGAGCATCATCAATTAGTTTCAACTGTTTTTGGAGGTTATAGAAATGAAATAATACAGTTGGTCGTATCTCTGTGTGTGTGTGTGTGTGTGTGTGTGTGTGTGTGTGTGTGTGTGTAACTTCCTTTGTTCAGTGTAATGATTTGGGGATTTATCCATGACATTGTTTCATTAATTTGGAAAGTTCATAGCCATTATCTCTTGAAATATGTTCTCTGCTCCATTTTCACTTTCATTGCCTTCTGAGGATACCATTACATACATGTTAGACGATATGATTTCCTACAGATCTTAGACATTCTGTCCTATTTGTTCACACATGTTTTCTCCTTAAGTTAAACTTTCTATTGCTCTGTATTCAAATTATCTAGTTCTTTTCTCTACTGAATCCATTTGTAACATTCCACTTTATTATTATTTTTTTTAAATTTCCTTGTGTCTGCTAATATCCTGCTCTGTTTCCCATCTTCAGATGTGGTTTATTTATAGTTGTGGGAAACCACACACATATTAGTGGAAATCTGTTTCTCAACTCTCCTATTCTGCACACCAGCCTTCACCATATTTGTCACTAAGCAAATTGTGAAGACCCAAGGGAGAGTTGGTGAATGGTGCAGACTTGTTCTATGTTTGACATTCCCTGGAATTTTAATTTTTCATGTAAGCCAATATGTACCGTAAAAGTACATGAGAGAGGACCTTCAAGATGGCCGAGGTGTAACACGTGGAGATCACATTCCTCCCCACAAATACAACAAAAATACATCTACATGTGGAACAACTCCTACAGAACACCTACTGAACACTGGCAGAAGACCTCAGACTTCCCCAAAGGAAAGAAATTCCCTACATAACAGGGTAGGACAAAAGAAAAAAGAAAAAACAGAGTAAAAAGAATAGAGACTGGACCTGCACCTCTGGGAGGGAACTGTGAAGGACGAAAAGTTTCCAGGCACTAGGAATCCCCTTCACTGGTGGAAACAGGGGGTGAGTAGGGGGGAAGCTTCAGAGCCATGGAGGAGAGTGCAGCAACAATGGTGCAGAGGGCAAAGCAGAGAGATTCCTGCACAGAGGATGGGTGCCGACCAGCACTCACCAGCCTGAGAGGTTGTCTGCTCAGCCACTGGGGTGGGGGTGGTGGAGGCTGCCAGCTGAGGCTCGGGCTTTGGAGGTAAGACCCCAGGGAGAGGAATGGGGTTGGCTGTATGAAGACAGCCTGAGGATGCTAGTACACCACAGCTAGCCGGGAGGGAGACCAGAAAAACGTCTGGAACTGCCTAAGAGGCAAGAGACCATTGTTTCAAGGTGCATGAGAAGAGCATATTCAGAGCACCACCTAAACAAGCTCCAGACAAGGGCGTGAGCCAAAGCTATCAGCACAGACCCCAGACACAGGCATGAAACACTAAGTCTGCTGCTGAAAGCACCAAGAATACTGTGTGCAAGAGGAGGTCACTATCCACACCTCCCTTCCCAGGAGGCTGTGCAGCCCACTGCTACCAGGGTCCCGTGATCCAGGGACAACTTCCCCAGTAGAACACATGGCATACCTCAGGCTTTTGCAACATCACGCCAGCCCCTGCCACCACAGACTGGCCCTGCATTCTGTACCCCTCCCTCTCCCCAGCTTGAGTGAGCCAGAGCTCCCCTAATAACCTGCTAATTTAACCCCATTATGTCTGGGAAGGGAACAGATGCCACAGGGCGACCTACAGGCAGAGAAGGGGCCAAATCCAAAGATGAACCCCAGGAGCTGTACTAACAAAGAGGAAAAAGGGAAATTTCTCCCTGCTGCCTCAGGAGCAGTGGATTAAATCTCCATAATCAACTTGATGTACCCTACATCTGTGGAATACCTGAATAGACAATGAACCATCCCAAAGTTGAGGTGGTGGACATTGGGAGCAACTGTAGACTTGGGGTTTGCTGTATATGACTAACTAGTTTCTGATTTTTATCTTAGTATAGCTTTTAGTGTTTGTTATAATTGGTGGATTTGTTTGTTGGTTTGGTTGTTCTCTTCATTTTTTTAATTACTTTTTATTTTAAACATATTTTTTATTCTAATAATTTTATTTTATTATTATTTTTTCTTTCTTTCTTTTTTCTCCCTTTTCTTCTGAGCCCTGTGGCTGACAGGGTCTTGCTGTTCCAGCCTGGTGTCAGGCCTGTGCCTCTGAGGTGGGAGAGCCAAGTTCAGGACATTGGACAACCAGAGACCTCCAGGCACAATGTAATATCAATTGGCAAAAACTCTCCCAGAGATCTCTGTCTCAATGCTAAGACCCAGCTCCACTCAACGACTAGCAAACTCCAGTGCTAGACACCCCATGCCAAACAACTAGCAAGACAGGAACACAACCCAATCCATTAGCAGAGAGGCTGCCTAAAATCATAGTAAGTTCACAAACACCCCAAAACACACCACCGGAAGCAGACCTGCCACCAGAAAGACAAGATCCAGCCCCACCCACAAGAACACAAGCACCAGTCCCCTATACAAGGAGGCCTACACAGCTCACTGAACCAACCTCACCCACTGGGGGCAGACAACAAAAACAACAGGAACTACAAACCTCCAGCCTGCAAAGAGGAGACCCCAAACACAGTAAGTTAGGCAAAATTAGAAGACAGAGAAATACACAGCAGATGAAAGATCAAGGTAAAAACCGACCAGACCAAACAAATGAAGAAGAAATAGGGAGGCTATCTGAAAAATAATTCAGTGTAAGAGTACAGATGATCCACAATCTTGGAAATAGAATGGAGAAAATACAAGAAACGTTTAACAAGGACCTAGAAGAACTAAAGAGCAAACAAACAATGAGGAACAACACAATAAATGAAATTAAAAATTCTCTTTAAGGAATCAAGAGCAGAATAACTGAGGCGGAAGAATGATAAGTGACCTAGAAGATAAAATAGTGGAAATAACTAGTGAAGAGCAGAATAAAGAAAAAAGAATGAAAAGAAATGAGGACAGTCTGAGAGAACGCTAGGAACATTAAATGCATAAACATTCGAATTACAGGGGTCCCAGAAGAACAAGAGTAAAAAAAAAAGGGTCTGATAAAATATTTGAAGAGACTATAGTTGAAATCTTCCTAATATGTGATAGGAAATAGTAAATCAAGTGCAGGAAGTGCAGACAGTCCCATATAGGATAAATCCAAGGAAAAAACGTGTTGACATATATTAATCAAACTATCAAAAATTAAATACAAAGGAAAATACTAAGAACAACAAGGGAAAAGCAACAAATAATATAAGGGAATGCCCTTAAGGTTATCAGCTGATCTTTCAGCAGAAACCCTGCAAGCCAAAAAGGAGTGGCAGGGCATATTTAAAGTGATGAAAGAGAAAAAACTATAACCAAGATTACTCTACCCTGCAAGGATCTCATTCAGATTTGATGGAGAAATTAAAACCTTTACAGACAATCAAAAGATAAGAGAATGCAACACACCAGACCAGCTTTACAACAAATGCTAAAGGAATTTCTATAGGCAGGACACACAAGAGAAGGAAAGACGTACAAAAACAAACACAAAACATTTAAGAAAATCGTAATAGGAACATATACTGATAATTACCTTAAATGTAAGTGGATTAAATGCTCCAAGCCAAAAGACACAGACTTGCTGAATGGATACAAAACCAAGACCCATATATATGCTGTCTACAAGAGACTCACTTCAGACCTAGGGACACATACAGACTGAAAGTGAGGGGATGGAAAAAGATATTCCATGCAAATGGAAATCAAAAGAAAGCTGAAGTAACAATTCTCATATCAGACAAAATAGACTTTAAAATAAAGACTATTACGAGAGACAAAGAAGGACATTACATAATGATCAAGGGATCAATCCAAGAAAAAGATATAACAACCGTAAATATTTATGCACCCAACATAGGAGCACCTCAACGCATAAGGCAAATGCTAACAACCATGAAAGGGGAAATCAACAGAAACACAATAATAGTAAGGAGACTTTAACACCCCACGTTCACCAATGTACAGCTCATCCAAAATGAAAATAAATAAGGAAACACAAGCTTTAAATGACACATTAAACAAGATGGACTTAATTGATATTTATAGGACAGTTTATCCAAAAACAACAGAATATACTTTCTTCTCAAGTGCTCATGGAACATTATCCAGGATAGATCATATCTTGGGTCACAAATCAAGCCTTGGTAAGTTAAAGAAACTTGAAATTGTAGCAAGTATCTTTTCCAACCACAACGCTGTGACACTAGATATCAATTACAGGAAAAAAACTGTAAAAAATACTAAAACATGGAGGCTAAACAATACACTACTAAATAACCAAGAGATCACTGAAGAAATCAAATTGGAAATAAAAAAAAATACGTAGAAACAAATGACAATGAAAACAAGATGACCCAAAACCTATGGGATGTAGTAAAAGCAGTTATAAGAGGGAAGTTTATAGCAATACAATCCTACCTCAAGAAAGAATAAAAATCTCAAATAAACAACCTAACCTTACAACAAAAGCAATTAGAGAAAGAAGAACAAAAAACCTCAAAGTTAGCAGAAGGAAAGAAATCATAAAAATCAGATCACAAATAAATGAAAAAGAAATGAAAGAATTGATAGCAAAGATCAATAAAACTAAAAGCTGGTTATTTGAGAAGATAAACACAATTGATAAACCATTAGGCAGACTCTTCAAGAAAAAAAGGGAGGAGACTCAAATCAATAGAATTAGAAATGAAAAAGGAGAAGTAACAACTAACACTGAAGAAACACAAAGGATCATGAGAGATTACTCCAAGCAATTATATGCCAATAAAATGGACAACGTTGAAAAAATGGACAAATTCTTAGAAATGCACAACCTTCCGAGACTGAACCAGGAAGAAATAGAAAATATAGACAGACCAACCACAAACACTGAAATTGAAACTGTGATTAAAAATCTTCCAACAAACAAAACCCCAGGACCAGATGGTTTCACAGGCAAATTCTGTCAAACATTTAGGGAAGAGCTAACTCTTATTCTTCTCAAACTCTTCCAAAATATAGCAGAGAGAGGAACACTCCCAAAGTCATTCTACGGGGCCACCATCACCCTGATACCAAAACCAGAGAAAGATACTACAAAAAAAGAAAATTACAGACCAATATCACTGATGAATATAGATGCAGAAATCCTCAAAAAATAATAGCAAACAGAATCCAACAGCACATTAAAAGGGTCATACACCATGATAAAGTGGAGTTTTTCACAGGAATGCAAGGATTCTTCAATTTACACAAATCAATCAGTGTGATACACCATATTAACAAATTGAGGTGGAAAAACCATATGATCACCTCAATAGATGCAGAAAAAGCTTTTGACAAAATTCAACACCAATTTATGATAAAAACTCTCCAGAAAGTAAGCACAGAGATAACTTACCTCAACATAATAAAGGCCATATATGAAAAACCCATGGCCAACATCGGTCTCAATGGTGCAAAACTAAAACCATTTCCACTACAATCAGGAACAAGACAAGGTTGCCCACTCTCACCACTATTATTCAACATAGTTTTGCAAGTTTTAGCCAAAGCAATCAGAGAAGAAAAAGAAATAAAAGGAATCCATTTACGTCTTTAATCCATTTTGAGTTTATTTTTGTGTATGGTGTTAGGGAGTGTACTCATTTCATTCTTTTACATGTAGCTGTCCAGTTTTCCCAGCACCACTTATTGAAAAGGCTGTCAGCAAAAGAAACCATAAACAAGATGAAAAGACAACCCTCAGAATGGGAGAAAATATTTGCAAATGAAACAACTGACAAAGGATTAATCTCCAAAATTTTCAAGCAGCTCATGCAGGTCAATATCAAAAAAAAAAAAAAAATCAAACAACCCAATCGAAAAATGGGCAGAAGACCTAAATAGACATTTCTCCAAAGAAGATATACAGATTGCCAACTAACACATGAAAGTAACCTCAACATCATTAATCATTAGAGAAATGCAAATCAAAACTACAATGCGATATCATCTCACAGTGGTAAGAATGACCATCATCCGGAAATCTACAAACAAAAATCCTGGAGAGGGTGCAGAGAAAAGGGAACCCTCATATACTGTTGGTGGGAATGTAAATTGATACAGCCACTATGGAGAACAGTATGGAGATTCCTTAAAAAACTAAAAATAGAACTACCATACGAGCCAGCAATCCCACTACTGGGCATATACCCTGAGCAAACCATAATTCAAAAAGAGTCATGTGCCACAAAGTTCATTGCAGCACTATTTGCAATAGCCAGGACATGGAAGCAACCTAAGTGTCCATCGACAGATGAATGGATAAAGAAGATGTGGCACATATATACAATGGAATATTACTCAGCTATAAAAAGAAACGAAATTGAGTTATTTGTAGTGAGGTGGATGGACCTAGAGTCTGCCATACAGAGTGAAGTAAGTCAGAAAGAGAAAAACAAATACCGCATGGTAACACATATATATGGAATCTAAAAAAAAAAAAAAAGTCATGAAGAACCTAGTGGCAAGATGAAAATAAAGTTGAAGACCTACTAGAGAATGGACTTAAGGACATGGGGAAGGGGAAGGGTAAGCTGGGACAAAATGAAAGAGTGGTAGCATATATACGGACATATATACACTACCAAATGTAAAATAGATAGCTAGTGGGAAGCAGTCACATAGCACAAGAAGATCAGTTCAGTGATTTGTGACCAGCTAGAAGGGTGGGATAGGCAGGGTGGGAGGGAGGGAGATGCAAGAGGGAAGAGATATAGAGATATATGTATATGTATAACTGATTCACTTTGTTATAAAGCAGAAACTAACACACCATTGTAAAGCAATTATACTCCAATAAAAACATTCAAAAAAATTTAAAAATTAAAAAAATGAATAAAAGGAATCCAAATCGGAAAAGAAGAAGTAAAACTGTCACTGTTTGCAGATTATATAGTGCTATACATAGAGAATCTTATAGATGCTACCAGAAAACTACTAGAGCTAATCAATGAATTTCATAAAGTAGCAGGATACCAAGTTAATGCACAAAAATCTCTTGCATTCCTATCCACTAATGAAGAAAAATCTGAAAGACAAATTAAGGAAACACTCCCAATTACCATTGCAAGTAAAAGAATAAAATACCTAGGAATAAACCTACCTAACGAGACAAAAGACCTATATGCTGAAAATTATAAGACACTGATGAAAGAAATTAAAGGTGATACAAACAGATGGAGAGATATACCATGTTCTTGGATTGGAAGAATCAGCATTTTGAAAATCACTATACAATCGAAAGCAATCTACAGATTCAGTGCAATCCCTATGAAACTACCACTGGCATTTTTCAGAGAACTAGAACAAAAAATTTCACAATTTGTATGGAAACACAAAAGACTCCGAATAGCCAAAGCAGTCTTGAGAAAAAAAAAGGAGCTGGAGGAATCAGGCTCCCTGACTTCAGACTATACTACAAAGCTACAGTAATCAAGACAGAATGGAAGTGGCACAAAAACAGAAATATAGATCAATGGAGCAGGATAGAAAACCCTGAGCTAAACCCACACACATATGTCATCTTATCTTTCATAAAGGAGGCAAGAATATACAATGGAGAAAAGACAGCCTCTTCAATAAGTGGTGCTGGGAAAACTAGACAGCTACATGTAAAAGACTGAAATTAGAACACACCCTACCACCATACAGAAAAGTAAACTCAAAATGAATTAAAAATCAAAATGTAAGACCAGACAGTATAAAACTCTTAGAGGAAAACATAGGAAAAACACTCTTTGACATAAACCACAGCAAGATCCTTTTTGACCCACCTCCTAGAGAATTGGAAATAAAAACAAAATTAAACAAATGGGAACTAATGAAACTTAAAAGCTTTTGCACTGCAAAGGAAACCATAAACAAGATGAAAAGACAGCCCTCAGAATGGGAGAAAATATTTGACAAAGAAGCAACTGACAAAGGATTAATATTCAAAATATACAAGCAGCTCATGCAGCTCAATAACAAAAAAATAAACAATACAATCCAAAAATGGGAAGAAGACCTAAATAGATATTTCTCCAAGGAAGATATACAGATTTCTAACAAACACATAAAAGGTTGCTCAATGTCACTAATCATTAGAAAAATGCAAATCAAAACTACAATGAGGTATCCTCTCACACTTGTCCTAATGGCCATCATCAGAACATCTACAAACAATAAATGCTGGAGAGGATGTGGAGAAAAGGGAACACTTTTGCATTGTTGGTGGGAATATAAATTGATACAGCCACTATGGAGAACAGTATGGCAGTTCCTTAAAACCTAAAAATTGAACTACCATACGACCCGGCAATCCCACTACTGGGAATATACCCTGAGAAAACCATAATTCAAAAAGAGTCATGTACCACAATGTTCATTGCAGCACTATTTACAATAGCCAGGACATGGAAGCAACCTAAAAGTGTCCATTGAAAGATGAATAGGTAAAGAAGATGTGGCACATATATACAATGGAGTATTACTCAGTCATAAAAGGGAACAAAACTAAGCTTTTTGTAGTGAGGTGGATGGACCTAAAGTCTGTCATACAGAGTGAAGTAAGTCAGAAAAAGAAAAACCAATACCGTATGCTAACACATATATATGGAATCTAAGAAAAAAATAATCGTTCTAAAGAACCTAGGGGCAGGACAGGCATAAAGATGCAGATGTAGAGTGGACTTCAGGACACAGGGAGCGGGAAGGGTAAGCTGGGATGAAGTGAGAGAGTGGCGTTTACACATATACACTACCAAATATAAAATAGATAGCTCGTGGGAAGCTGCATGCCACAGGGAGATCATTTCAGTGCTTTGTGACCACCTAGAGGGGTGTGTTAAGGAGGGTTGTAGGGAGATGCAAGACAGAAGGGATATGGGGATATATGTATACATATAGCTGATTCACTTTGTTATACAGCAGAAACTAACACACCATTGTAAAGCAATTATACTGCAATAAAGATGTTAAAAAATAATTAGAAAGTACATGAAAATTTCAGCTGGTTTCTTCCTACTCCCGTTAATGGCAAATTCTTCATTCTCTTATCATTCTGCCAAAGATGTGTCCAGAGTCTCTTTCTTATAAACACTCATCATTTTCTAAAGTTCATTTCATGGCTTCTTTGCATGTAGAACTCTTGGATGGGCTTAGAGAAACTATGTTTTTGTAGCTTATTTGGCTTGTTTTTTTTGGCTGTGTTGGGTCTTCGTTTCTGTGTGAGGGCTTTCTCTAGTTGTGGCGAGCAGGGGCCACTCTTCATCATAGTGCGCGGGCCTCTCACTAGCGTGGCCTCTCTTGTTGTGGAGCACAGGCTCCAGACTCGCAGGCTCAGTAGTTGCGGCTCACGGGCCCAGTTGCTCCACGGCATGTGGGATCTTCCCAGACCAGGGCTCAAACCCGTGTCCCCTGCATTGGCAGGCAGATTCTCAACTACTGTACCACCAGAAAAGCCCTGTCTGGTTTTTTTTGTTAGAGAAAAAGATACACTCTCTTGTGGTTTTCTCTGTCTTGATTAAAAGCTAAATATTCAACTTTTTACATTTGGTTTCCAAAAATTCTTCAGTTATCATAATGATAAGTAGAGTAAATAAATAAGGTAAAACTGGGGCTTCCCTGGTGGCACAGTGGTTGAGAATCTGCCTGCTAATGCAGGGGACACGGCTTCGAGCCCTGGTCTGGGAAGATCCCACATGCCGCGGAGCAGCTGGGCCCGTGAGCCACAACTACTGAGCCTGCGTGTCTGGAGCCTGTGCTCCGCAACAAGAGAGGCCGCAATAGTGAGAGGCCCGTGCACAGCGATGAAGAGTGGCCCCCACTTGCCACAACTAGAGAAAGCCCTCGCACAGAAACGAAGACCCAACACAGCCATAAATAAAAAATAAATAAATATTAAAAAAAAAAAGGTAAAACTTATCAGGTGTTCCACCTTGACCAAAGGAAGTTATATAAGTCTATAACATTAAATGTTAGGTCTTTAAAATAGGCCTAATATTTCTTATATATTAAGAGGTAGTTTACTTGTTGAAAGCAAACATTTTCTATTGGCTTGCCTTTGTTACTTTTATAAATGTTGAATTTACAACAAAATTCTGGGTTTATCCTCCTCTATGATAGTAGAGACTGTGAAGAAACAAGTGTATGTTAGTTTCATGGCAGCTAAAGAGAATCTTACCATCATCATTTACATAATTAACTTAGAGAATCAACTCAGAGTTTTCAGTATTCATAATGTATGGCACATTAGAATTCAAACAATACACTTGTTAGCATACTAAAGATTGGGGATCAACAAAAGCAATGTAAAGCAAACCAACCAACAATAATGGTAACCAAAAATTATATGCTTAATTTGATATTGTAAAAAACTTAGCTTTACCAGTGTTACATTCATATCTATAAAGGCACATCATTCTGGAAGAAATAACAGGTGCATACACTTTAGAAAAATTACACTGGGAATTGAGTGATTAATGCAGAATCAATACTACTACTGAAGAGTCTACCTGATTTATCTTACAATCAACATGGGAAAGCCTTTTTGATGTTATGACTCAGCAGATGTCAAGATGTAAGCCTTTCACAAAATAATTTCGAGGCAGGAATTAACTTGTTTACTCTGCAGAACCAGGCAAGAGAGAAAATGCCAGTAAGAGTTCACCCAAGGATTGCCTAAAATGTACCAAATATTCTTTCTCTTTCTCTTTCTCTTTCTCTTTCTCTTTCTCTTTCTCTTTCTCTTTCTCTTTCTCTTTCTCTTTCTCTTTCCCTTTCCCTTTCCCTTTCCCTTTCCCTTTCCCTTTCCCTTCCACTTTCACTCTGTCTCTCTCCATTTTTAGGAAGAATAAAAATGATGCAGTCAGCTACAAAATTGACAGAGGATTAGTGCCCCTGAGAAATTATATTACTTTGAAAGCTAAGTGAGATCATTTTACTAAAACTTGTTTGAAATGGATCTAAGCTGCCAAATGAGGTAAGGGGAGAATTGCGGCTATTTGAAATTTACAACTATTCCATTTTCTATTTTAGAGAATCCTTCAACTCTGACTAGTGAATGTTTTCCCCCAGAAACAGCCCTAATCCATCACATGTGACTCACTCTTTTCCTAGGTAGAGCAGAGAGGTGAGTGATGGTGCAAAGGGATGTTTCTATGGTCAGTGACTTTAATTTCAGACAAGGATATTGCTGAACAAAATTTTAATCAGAGAATTACAAAAATAGGATCAACACAGTAACAACAGTGAAATCATTTTGAGAATATAAAATTAAGCCACCAGCATTTGGAATATTATTTAAAGGTTTTGTCCCTCTACTTCCTCTCTTTACAGAAAACAAACTATTTTCTGAGCTCAAGGAGATATGAGTAGGCCTCAATATATGACACAAACTTTGAAGGCATCACTAATATCTACAGATTCCTTTACTGCTCTACAGTACAGAGTAAAGTAGAGTAAATAATCAATAGTCAAACCATGTACAATTCTGAGTGTATCTGAAATACTAAAATCATTCTTACTACCTATTGTAATTTTCTAAGGCCTCAGAATAAAACAAACATTAAAAACCTCATAGGGTTTTTGTTCATTAAAAAGAAAGAGACAAATCTGCAATTCTCAATTACTTATAATCTTTGCTTCCTCCATTAAATACTACAAAGGGAGATATATTCATATTTAACTTAATTATATATTTCAGAATTACATTAAAATCTTATTTACTTCCCAAATGATTCTTGGGAAAGATGGTGAATGTTTTATGTAAGAACATAGAATTATGCAAAATATCTGCAAAAACTATAATTCTAGCATTTAAATCCATTCGTTTAATTATTACAGCTACTATCTCAATTTTTTTAATTTTTAATTTTATACTGGAGGGTAGTTGATTTACAATATTGTGGTAGTTTCAGATGTACAGCAAAGTGATTCAGTTATACATATACATATATCCATTCTTTTTCAGATTATTTTCCCATTTTGGTTATTACAGAGTATTGAGTAGAGTTCCCTGTGCTATACAGTAGGTCCTTGTTGATTATATATTTTATATATAGTAGTGTGATATGTTAATCCCAAACTCCTAATGTATCCCTCCCCCCACCTTTCCCCTTTGGTAACCATAAGATTGTTTTCTATGTCTGTGAATCTGTTTCTGTTTTGTAAATAAGTTCATTTGTATCATTTTTTTTAGATTCCACATATAAGTGATATCATATGATATTTGTCTTTGTCTGACTTACTTCACTTAGTATAATGATCTCTAGGTTCATCCATGTTGCTGCAAGTGGCATTATTTCATTCTTTTCTTATGGCTGAGAAATATTTCATTACATATATGTACCACATCTTTATCCATTCTTCTCTCAATGGACATTTAGGTTGCTTCCATGTCTTGGCTATTGTAAATTGTACTTCAATGAACACTGGGGTGCATGTGTCTTTTTGAAGTACAGTTTTCTCTGGATAAAGGCCCAGGAGTGGGATTGCTGGATCATATGGTAGCTCTATTTTTAGTTTTTAAAGAAATCTCCATATTGTTCTCCATAGTGGCTGTACAAATTTACATTCTCACCAACAGTGTAGGAGTGTTTCCTTTTCTCCACACCTTCTCCAGCATTTACTCTTTGTAGACTTTTTCATGATGGCCATTCTGACCGGTGTGAGGTGATACCTCATTATAATAATTAGTGATGTTGAGCATCTTTTCATGTGTTGGGTGGCCATCTGTATGTCTTCTTTGGAGAAATATCTATTTAGGTCTTCTGCGCATTTTTGGATTGTGTTGTTCATTTTTTTGATATTGAGCTGCATGAGCTCTTTGTATATTTTGGAGATTAATCCTTTGTCAGTTGCTTCATTTGCAAATATTTTCTCCCATTCTGAAGGTTGTCTTTTCACCTGTTTTATGATTTCCTTTGTTGTGCAAAGATTTTAAGTTTCATTAGGTCTCATTTGTTTATTTTTGTTTTTATTTGCATTACTCTATGAGGTGGGCCAAATAATATGTTACTGTGATTCATGTCAAAGAGTGTTCTGTGTATGTTTTCTTCTAAGAGTTTTATAGTGTCTGGCCTTACATTTAGGTCTTTAATCCATTTTGAATTTATCTTTGTGTATGGTGTTAAAGAATGTTCTAGTTTCATTCTTTTACATGTAGCTGTCCAGTTTTCCCAGCACCACTTATTGAAGAGGCTGTGTTTCCTCCATTGTATATTCTTGCCTCCTTTGTCATAGATTAGGTGATCATAGGTGTGTGGGTTTATCTCTAGGCTTTTCATCCTGTCCCAATGATCTATATTTCTGTTTTTGTGCCAGTACCAAACTGTCTTGATTACTGTAGCTTTGTAGTATAGTCTGAAATCAGGGACCCTGATTATTCCAGCTCCATTTTTCTTTCTCAAGATTGCTTTGGCTATTCAGGGTCTTTTGTGTTTCCATACAACTTGTAACATTTTTTGTTCTAATTCTGTGAAAAATGCCATTGGTAATTTCAAGTTGAGCATCTTTTCATGTGTTTGTTGGTCGTCTGTATGTCTTCTTTGGAGAAATGTCTATTTAGATTTTCTGCCTATTTTTTGATTGGGTTATTTGTTTTTTTAATATTGAGCTGCATAAACTCTTTGTATACTTGGAGATTAATCCCTTCTCAGTCGCTTTATTTGTAAATATTTTCTCCCATTCTGTAGGTTGTCATTTTAGTTTTTTATGTCTTTAATAAATATTTAAAAAATAAGATCCTATTAGTTAACACAGATCAATCTGGATGACATCTTGATTTCATTCACATACTTATTTGAGAAAAAAAAAAATCAGTAAATTTTTTCAGTATTTAATTGTAGTTAAAGTAGAAGAGAAATCTGGAATATATCTATCATAGATTACTCCAATTACATTAATTATCTTTAATTTTATTTTTAAACCACTTTTTAAAGTAGACTAGGAACAGGAGGTAGTTATCACACAATAATAAATTGGTTCACCCTTCTTCTCTATGCAATATTTCATTTTTCTTCAATCTAGCTGTATTCTGTAGTTATCGTGTGCCTTGCTTAATTTAGTCATCAAGTACATAAAACTGTCAAAAAAAAATGCTCTCTAGATGTCCTGAAGAATACTATCAATGTACATACACTACAATGGTCTAAGACTTCATATCTAGAATCACCTATACTAGAATTTGGCTGATTCATGTGACATACTTTAACTGTGTAACTTTTGGTGAATTTTTAAAAAATATTTATTTATTTATTTATTTATGGCTGTTTCAGGTCATAGTTGCGGCACGCAGGCTCTTTGTTGCGGTGCGTGGACTTTTCTCTAGTTGTGCCCTGCAGGTTTTCTCTTCTCTAGTTGTGGCACACAGGCTCCGGGGCACGTGGCCTCTGTAGTTGTGGCATGTGGCTTCCAGAGCACGTGGGCTCTGTTGTTTCCAGCATGTGGGTTCTAGTTGAGGTGCGCAAGCTCAGTAGTTGTGGCACAAGACCTTAGTTTCCATACGGCATGTGGGATCTTAGTTCCCTGACCAGGGATTGAACCTGTTTCCTCTGCATTGTAAGGCGGATTGTTTGCCACCAGGGAAGTCCCAACTTTTGGTGAATTACATAACCTCTTTAAGCCTCAGCTTTCTCATCAAGAAAACTGAATAGTATTACTATATAAGTTGCTTTGAAGATTAAATAAAAGTATGTATTTAGCTAATGCTAAAAGCAAGTATCTAGCTAATGTCCTGGCTTGTCATAAATGGTTAATACTCACATTATCCCCATTCAATATTCTTCATACATCTTGTTCTCTCCCTTATCCAAATCTGAAATATCAAGATCCTAACAAAATTATCTTCCAAACAATGAAAGAGAGAGAAAGGGAGGAAGGAAAGGAGGAAGGGAAAGAAGGAGAAAGGGACAGAGGGAAGAAGGAAGAAAAAAAGAGAGGGGGATCTTTGAGTGCAATGGTCAAATCTTCCTGAGGTTAAGATTCACTGGAACTATTATAATTATAATATAATTTATCAATTTATGGTAATTTTTTCATCACACAGAATTTGTGAAGATGTTTTACCCTGGCCTATAATTGTAGCATGGTATAATTTGAAGGCAAGTGATAATAAAACCATTTTAAAATATCATTTTATTAATACTCTGAGATATACCAAACAGTCATTTGTACTCTCCTTTTATAGTTGGCAAATATGACATCTGTTATTGCCATAGAACCTGAATTTGCAACAGTAATAAAAACAGTAAAGAAATAAAGTGAAAATTTAAAATTAGGCACCCTGGAACTGTAAACTCCTTAGTCTCACAAATCTATGTCCACATGGCATAATGGACATTTCAGGGTCAAAGTAACAGAGGAAAGCAAACTTGTAGAAATTAAACTTAATCCCAACATTGCCCATTGTTTTGTAGTAATTAGAATAAAATATGGTTTACAGAGCTCAGAGATTGGTAATACAGAAACAGAGCAGGCATGTTTTCTGACTCTGTGTAAGCCTTTCACATAGATTTGTGAGCCACTGTAACAAAAGAAAATCCTTTGAGAAGTGGTTATATTTTTATTGACATAGTGAACTATCCAGTATTCAAGATGTTCTGGCAGAGAATTGATCCCCCTTAATGGTTTTTATAGAGCCTCGTTTCTTTTCATTACTGTGACTTACAATAGTCCATCTTAAAACGTAAAGAAGAACTAAGACACTTTCTCTCTAATAAAAACAAATAGTTTAACAATTCTGAAAGTTACTTTCATCCTTATAAATTTCACTTAATGCATGTATAATGGCTGAATTAACATGCACTTTTATGTGACCACTTGACTGCCAAAGTCTTAAATGGCAATATTGAATATTTAAAACTAAAGCAGATTAGGTATCTAAGTTTGTAAACCGTCCTCACCAGTAAATATGTAAACAGACAAACAGAAGATTATCATAATACACCCCTCTACTATTAATTCTTGAATTTCCTATACATCAATGAATTTTAAAAATCTATCAGGCACAATTAAGCATATCTTCCTTTACTTTCTCTTTTTATGTGTTGATATATAATTAACACTCTTAAATAATAATGAAAATACTTTTTCTTTATTTTAATAGAGCATGTCCAGACTACTAACCCAGCTTCTTAAAAATCTGAAATTAAAAATTAAAGTACATACTATATGTACAAATATATTTGCAAGTAGACTATGTGCTGAACTTTGTCCATCTATACATTAATATTTGACAAATTGCCCACCTTCAAATGAAAAAAAAGTAGGATCATTTAAAAAATTTGGCCTGGTACCTCTGACTTTGGGTAAGAACAATAAGTAACCACAGTAGAAATTTGTTCAGCTAGAATTCTCCATTCTGTATCATATCAGTTACATTCCCAAATCTTAATGCTTAACAAATACCTTTTAAAAGGATGCATTTCCATTTTCTTTCATTTGCCCAATTTCACACAACTTTCCAAACTTCCTATTAATAGGTCTCATTTAAATATTTTAAAAAATGTATTTGTTTGGACTAATAACATTCACCAAAGCCAGAAACATTGTCTAAATGGTCCACTTTCACACTGCAACCATAAAGTACCTAAAACATAATCAGTCATAGAACTAGTTAATACTGAGATTACCTGGATAAATAAGCTCAACATAAAACACTACTCATTCCCCAGCTCACAAAGTTAGTTCATCTTTAGCCAATGACAAAGACTGGTCTGTGATTGGAGCCTTGCATCAGACACTCTTGTTTCCACTATTCACTTTACTTCTGCATCAGTGAGACCAAAATTCGCATCCATGCTCTTAATTTTATTTCCATGTACGTAAAGTCAAATAAAATATTTTCTGTATTAGACCCACTCATTTGAGTCTGTGGCCACTACTCTCCATAGATGGTCCTCTTCAACCTCCAGTGGATCCTCACTTTATTTTCTACTTCTGTGCTAGCACACATCCATTCTAGCATCTTAGATCTCTGGCTTTAGGGAAAATAACTTTGTTGAGTTTCAGTTTCTTGAACTATAACATGAACCAATAATTTTGCCTGCATTCTAATATTCCTGTGAAGATTAAGTGAGGTGTTTCTCATCAAGTACTGAGGACTTTTTTAACACTCAGCAAATTCTCAGTGCATATTAAATTACTTTAATGAGGATGATAATGATGATGATGATGATGAAGATAATGATGATCTCATTTCTTTCATGGCCACATGTAAAAATCAATTAGCATAGAAATGCCCCGCAATTCCCACTGTAATGTGAAGCTAAAGTAATCTAGGGTAAGAATGGAAGAAAAAGAGGGAAACAAGTTCTATTGAAATAGCCTCTGAAATTGCAAATATAAGATAATAACCCCAGAAATAGAAGGCAATCTAGAAGTACGGGAAGAGGGGAAATAAAGTCTTGACCTATATATAGACAGAGAATGAAAAAGAGAAGGCCAGAAATAGGTTCAGGGAAGGGAGCCAGGCTTACATATGGGGACACAATGAGAACATGGGTTCTGTGTGATAGAGCTGTACTGATAAGGAGCCAAGGATGACAGCTCTGCTTTTCTTAGAATAAGGCTTCCAATGACTGTAGCCAAGACAAGAGGAAAATATCACATAAAGTTCAGATTCCTAGTAGAATGTACTTTCACAGGCAAGAAAAAAAAAATCTCTTCTAACGTCTTTATACATCCTTCAACTACTTGAATTTATATGAAATTCTTTAGCAGAAAATAATAATAGCTCAAATTTATTAGTATCTTACTAGGAACCCATTCTAGGCCTATTATGTATATTAACTCCTAGTTCTCACAATCCTATGAGTCTTGCAAAGAATTAAAATAAATTTTGAAACAGTGGGAGAAAAATATCTTGGGTCTTAAAGTTTGAATGTTGGGATGAAAGCAAAGGCAGTGATGGCTATGAGTCACTGACAATCAGATATATTTGTTAGCTATGATTGGCAGGTTCTGATATTTTATTTGATATTGGGAAAGAGGTAGTGAGGGAAAATAGGGAACTGAAGATGATACTAAGATTTTTAATTTAGATGTGTTGATAGATGTAAATGTCATTAACCAATGTCTATATGGTATAGAGTGAATTCAGGAAGGAAAGCAAGGGTGTGGGACTAAGATATGAATTCATACATGTACACATTGAATTTGAAGAGTGTATGGACCGTAAAATGCAGATGTCCAATATTGCTTTGACTGGTTGATTTCTATTATAAGGTATAGACAGTTTCTTAGTAAAAATGTTGGTTTCAAGTTGTTACATCTTGACTACACCACCAGACTTCTTATTCTCATAGTAATTGGATGACCTTTGACAAGTTATCTAATTGGAAAATTGTCATAATAATGCCTACTAATTAGGTTCTTTTAAGAATAAAGCGGCTCTGTAATGGTTCTGAATAAATGTTATTTCACCTGTGTGATTATTTGAAAAATCATGAAAGATACATTATAAAATAAAGCAGATTCTTTTTTTTTTTAACATCTTTATTGGAGCATAATTGCTTTACAATGGTGTGTTAGTTTCTGCTTTAAAACAAAGTGAATCAGCTATACATATACATATATCCCCATATCTCTTCCTTCTTGTGTCTCCCTCCCTCCCACCCTCCCTATCCCACCCCTCTAGGTGGTCACAAAGCACCAAGCTGATCTCCCTGTACTATGTGATCTCCCTGTGCTTCCCACTAGCTATCCATTTTACATTTAGTAGTGTATATATGTCCATGGCACTCTCTCACTTTGTGCCAGCTTACCCTTCCCCCTCCCCGTGTCCTCAAGTCCATTCTCTAGTAGGTCTGCATCTTTATTCCCATCCTGCCCCTAGGTTCTTCATAACCATTTTTTCCCTCAGATTCCATATATATGTGTTAACATACGGTATTTGTTTTTCTCTTTCTGACTTACTTCACTCTGTATGACAGACTCTAGGTCCATCCACCTCACTACAAATAACTCAGTTTTGTTTCTTTTTATGACAGAGTAATATTCCATTGTATATATGTGCCACATCTTCTTTATCCATTCTTCTGTCGATGAACACTTAGGTTGCTTCCATGTCCTGGCTATTGTAAGTAGAGCTGCAATGAACATTGTGGTACATGACTCTTTTTGAATTATGGTTTTCTCAGGGTATATGCTCAGTAGTGGGATTGCTGGCTCGGATGGTAGTTCTATTTTTAGTTTTTTAAAGAAACTGCCATACTGTTCTCCATAGTGGCTGTATCAATTTACATTCCCACCAACAGTGCAAGAGGGTTCCCTTTTCTCCACACTCTGTCGAGAATTTATAGTTTGTAGATTTTTTGATGATGGCCATTCTGACTGGTGTGAGGTGATACCTCATTCTAGTTTTGATTTGCATTTATCTAATGATTAGTGACGTTGAACATCCTTTCATGTGTTTGTTGGCAATCTGTATATCTTCTTTGGAGAAATGTCTATTTAGGTCTTTTGCCCATTTTTGGATTGGGTTGTTTCTAATAGGTCCTATAGAACACTACTGGAATTATATGTATATAGAATACACCCTCGAAATTTTGCTGTGTGGGCTTAAGACACAAATATTTTATTTCTAAAGTTTGATTACTTAAGCCTTATTTTCTCAAACTTTGTTGTGTATTAAAATTACCTGGAGACTTTTTTAAAGCCTTAAGTTCCTACCCCACATTAATTAAATTAAAATCTCTAGGAATGATTGAAACCACTGACACAGCCCATACTGTTAAGTCTGGTTGGGCTCACTATAGATTACATAATTACTTACTTACTTAATTAATTAAAAGCCATTAATGAAGTTGCCTATATGTTTATCTTTATTAGTGATTAGGCTTTGAATGATTTGTATCCCAAGATTTTAGCTAGTGATTCTCTGTTGCGTCAGGCTTCCTTCTAAAGAACAGAATTAATTATTCTTAAAAAAATAATGCTTAGCCTTATGATATGTTAATCTGAATTCTATTGCCAAAATTTAAAGAAAAGTAGAACTTAATTTCTGTCTGATACAGAATATCCTTAAAATGTTTTCTCTTTCCCCCTTTGCTCAATCAGTCACTTTTAATAAAATACAGATACAGTAACATAATTTCTCAGAAAGACAATGAAGGGAATATTTCCTTGAGGAAACAGACTGAACCTTCCTTTTAGGCTTAGACTTTGATAAATAAGAATTTTCTCCTTATGGGCATATTGGCTTTTAATTGAGTCTGAACCACTTGGTGGCATCTAGTCTAGTCTTTCATTCTCTAACCAAGGGCTGCTGTTGCCGTGGCTCAGAAAGATAAAACTCTGACGGTGGTGTTTGCAGCAAAGTAAAGTTTTATTTTCAGGACATCAGGCAATGGAGTGGGAAACAATTCTCAGATCCACTTCATCTTGGTCTTTGAGTTAGAGACTTTTTTTAAGGGGAAGAACAAAGAAACTGGATTAATTATTGTCTTGTGACATTTCTTAACCATAGTTGCAGGAGTCAGGTTGTCTCTGGTTTATAATTTTCAGGCCAAGTGGTTCGTGGCTCAGGGGTGTGTTAGCTTCTCTTGCCCTGGAGAAAAAAATACTGAGTTTGTATGTTAATGATAATATCTACAGCAGAAATTTTAGTACATTAACAATGTCATCAACAGCAGCAATGTTAGTCATCTGACTCTGGTTGATTAGTGTTCAGTTAGCACAGGACTGAGATCAGAGGGGAGAAGAAAGGGAATAAAGTTTTGAATAGAGAGATTAATAATAATTTCAGTAGGCGAACTCAGTTTTAGGAGGACTTTCAGTTCCACTTGTTTGTAAATGTGTAAAATATTTTATTATAATTTTATACCAACTTATAGAAAAATTAAACAATTTTTTTGATATGCAGCCTTACAGATTTCATGATCCCATGTCTTTGCATAATATCCATTATAGGCTTTTGTCTTACTTCTGTAATGTAGAACAGAACTGAATTTACATAATATATATATATCACACAATTACTATATTGCCATTTTGACAAAAATCCTTAATGTTTTCATGAATCACACTCTCTTTTTTTCCAAGGTTTAATGACACATATCTGACATATAAAAATGTTTTAGTTTAAGGTGTACAATGTGGTGATTTGGTACCTGTATATATAGCAAAATTTTTTACCACAGTAAGGTTAACTAGCACATCATTCACCTCACATAATTACCATTTTTATTGTTGTTGCTATAGTGAGAACATTTAAAATTGTCTCATAGCAACTTTCAAGTGTACAATATACTATTGTTAACTATAGTCACCATGCTGTACCTGAGACCTCCAGAACTAATCTATCTTATAACTGAAAGTTTGTATACTTTGACCAACAAGTATCCATTTACCTCACCCCACTCAGCCCCTATTAACCATCTATTTTCTCTCTGTTTCTATGACTTCGATGTTTATATTTCCACAAATAAGTGAGATCATACAGTATTTATCTTTCTCTTTCTAACCTATTTCACTTAACATAATGCCCTCAAGACCAATCCATGTTTTCACAAATGGGAGGATTTCCTTCTCTTTTATGGCTGAATAATATTTCATACAACACATCTTCTTTATCCATTTTTCTGTTGACTGGCACTTATACTGTTTCCATCGTTTGGCTATTGTGAATAATGCTGCAATAAACATGGGGATGCAGATATCTCTATGAGATCCCAATTTTATTTCCTTGGGATAAAAAACCAGAAGTGGGATTGCTGAATCATATGGTAGTTCTATTTTTGACCATCATAAACTCTACAACCAATAAATGCTAGAGAGGGTGTGGAGAAAAAGGAACCCTCCTACATTGTTGATGGGAACGTAAATTGGTACAGCCACTATGAAGAACAGTATGGAAGTTCCTTAAAAAACTAAAAATAGAGCTACCATATGAGCCAGCAATCCCACTTCTGGGCATATACCTGGAGAAAACCATAATTCAAAAATATACATGCACCCCAATGTTCATTGCAGCACTATTTACAATAGCCAGGACATGGAAGCAACCTAAATTTCCATCAACAGAGGAATGGATAAAAAAGATGTGGTACATATATACAATGGAATATTACTCAGACATAAAAAATAACAAAATAATACCATTTGCAGCAACATGGATGGACCTAGAAATTCTCATACTGAGTTAAGTAAGTCAGATAGAGAAGGACAAACATTGTATGATATTGCTTTTTTATGAGAAACCTCCATACTGTTTTCCATAGCAGCTATGCCAATATATATTCCCACCAACAGTATACTAGGTTTTCTTTTCTCTACATTTTCATCAGCATTTATTATTCCTTGTCTTTTGATAATTAATATTCTAACAGGTGTGAGGTAAAATCTCAATGTGTTTCTGATTGCATTTCCCTGATGAGCAGTAATGTTAAGCACCTTTCATGTACCTGCTGATGATTTCTTTTTCTTCGGAAAAATGTTCATTCATGTCCGTTGCTCATTTTCCAATTAAATTATTTGCATTTTATTTATGTATTTATTTATTTTCTATTCTTTTTCAAATTCTTTTCCCATTTAGGTTATTACAGAATTCCTTGTGGTATACAGTAGGTTCCCACTGGCTATCTATTTTAAATACAGCAGTGTGTACATGTTAATCCCAAACTCCCAGTCTATCTCTCCCCCTCCCCCTTCCCCCTGGTAGCAATAAGTTCATTCTCTACGTCTGTGAGTCTGTTTCTATTTTGTAGATAAGTTCATTTGTATCAAGTTTTTTTTTAGACTCCATATATAAGTGATATCACATGATATTTGTCTTTCTCTGTCTGACTTGCTTCACTTAGAATGATAATCTCCATGTCCATTCATGTTGCTGCAAATGACATTATTTCATTCTTTTTAATGGCTGAGTAATATTCCATTGTATATATGTACCACATCTTCTTTATCCATTCATCTGTCAATGGACATTTAAGTTGCTTCCATGATTTGGCTATTTTTAATAAACATTGCTGCAATAAACATTGGGATGCATGTATACTTTTGAACCAAGTTTTTCTCTGGATATTTGCATTTTTTGCTATTAAGTTGTATGAATTCCTTATATATTTTGAATATTAACTCTTTTTCATATATATGACAAATGCACTCCAGAGGTTAGAGGGTTTCACCATGGGCACATTGTAAAGCAGGCCAGTGAGGAAAGTTAGGTATGGGGCCTGTAGGTGAATAGCTGGAGTGGCTACCTACTGGTGAGCCCAGTGGTGCAGGCCAGTGACAGGAGACAAGGCTGGATCTAGGCCCACAAGCAACTGCCTGGGCACTGGTTGTGAACGTGCACTCCTGTGGCCACAATCCTGCCACATGTGTGAGCCTGGCAGTGGAGTCCTCTGATGGGAGTCAAGCTGGCAGTGTGCAGGTGTATAGCTGGAGAAGCTAGTCCTGAGTGTGTCAAACATTATTCTACCACCCTAAACTATTTTGATATATTTCTATTGAGTATATTTTCTATGATTTTCTTCATAATTGAAACTATTCTCTACAATTTTGCTTTGTGCTTTTTAAATCTAATGTTATTTTCTATCTTATTGTTTTCATAACCAACATTTTAATGACTATACCATATTTCATTGAGTGAATTTTTTACTCACCTATTGCTGGACATTTAAGCTCATTTTCTACTAAAACATCAATTCCTCATTTTTTTTTATAATCAAGAGTGTTTATAATTAAGTATTACACAAACATAAATCAACAATAATTTTTTTCTCATGATGTTTTTTTTTTAATTTATTAAAATGTAGTTGACCTACAATATTATATTAGTTTCAGGTGTATAACATAGTGATTCAATATTTTTTATAGATTTTACTCCATTTAAAGTCATTAAAAAATATTGGCTATATTCCCTGTGCTGTACATTACATCCTTGTAACATTTATTTTATACCTAGTAGTTTGTACCTCTTAATTCAATTCACCTATTTTACCCCTCCTCCTAATCCTCTCCACCCTGATAATCACTAGTTTGTTCTCTGTATCTGTGACTCTGTTTCTGTTTTGTTATATTAATTTACTTGTTTTATTTTTTAGATTCCACATATAAGTGAAAACATATAGCATTTGTCTTTCTCTCTTTGACTTATTTCACTAAGCATAATACCCTCCAGGTCGGTTGGGTAAAAAGACCAAAGCTAGAGGTATCATGCTCCCTGACTTCAGACTATACTACAAGCTATAGTAATCAAAACAATATAGTACTGACACAAAAACAGACACATAGATCAATTGAACAGAATAGAGAGCCCAGAAATAAACCCGTACAGATATGGTCAATTAATCTATGATAAAGGGGTCAAGAATATACAATGGGGGAAAAGTCTCTGCAATAAGTGGTGTTGGGAAAGCTGGACAGCTACATGTCAAATAATAAAACTAGAATATTTTCAACTGCCATATGCAAAAATAAACTGAAAAGGGATTGAAGACTTACATGTAAGACCTGAAACCACAAAACTCCTAGAAGAAAACATAAGCAGTACACTCTTTGACATAGCAATTTTTTTTTAATATGTCTCCTCAGGCAAAGGGAAAAAAAGCAATAATAAACAAATAAGACCTAAGCAAGCTTAAAAGCTTTTGGGCAGTGAAGAAAACGATCAACAAAATGAAAATGCAACCTACTAAATGGGAGAAGATATTTGCAAATGATATGTCCAATAAAGGGTTAATATCCAAACTATATGAAGAACTCATACAACTCAGTATCAAAAACAAACAAACAATCGAATTTAAAAATGGACAGAGGACACAAATAGGCATTTTTCTAAAGAAGACATACAAATGGCCAATGGGTGCATGAAAAGATGCTCAACATTACTAATCACCAGGAAAATTCAAATCAAAACCAAAATAAGGCATCATTTCACACACCTGTCAGAATTACTATAACCAAAAAGACAATAAAATTTTAAACCACTGTAGTGAACATTTTCAGACTATCTTCAGAGCACTACTTGCTAATAATATCTCAGGAGAGGTAGAGAGGGTTAAGAATGTGCACTAGGATTTAAGAATCTAAAGCTCAGATATTCATGAAAAAATCTGGATATTTGAACAATTCCCTCCTTTGAGTATTTCTGGGAATCCCCAAGGGTGACATAAGTAAGTCCACAAATCAACCAGGTTCTTGTATGCTGTTTCAGAAGTTCATAGTGATTGAAACTGATGTGACTGCAGCCTTTGGACTGGAGCTCTAGAGCTCTGTTTTCTGACTAACTTGGGTTGTGTAGGAATTTGCAGTCAGCAAAATACACTCTTGAAATGTAAAATATCATGTCAACTAGACAATATATTTTGAAATAAGAGAGATAATCTCCTCCCTATGTGTTAAGCTTATTTATTGAAAAAGTCTCAAATCCAGGTGGTTGGAGCTCTAAAATTCTACAGAATCGTTTAGTTTCCACTGTGACTATAACAATATGAAAACAATTTTAATTATTGTTTAGGAGCTTTAGCTATCTGGCTAATGAAGTTGGACTGTTTGCTTCAAGATAAATATACTTCTCAGGAACCTTGTTAACTCTTCGAGAATTCTGACTTCTAACACTCCTACCTATTGATTACATTTATCATGAATATCTGTATTTGTTCATGTGTCAATATTTGAAGATTTACCCTAGATATTCTTGAATCTTTTTCTTTATGATCCATACCCCAATTTAGCCCCACTGGAGGGGACAGGGAACAAAAGCACAGAAAATTAATACTGAAAAAAAATCATAGTAAGAGAAATAAGAGGGTTTCTTCCTAAGGCTTAGAACATAACTAATTTTGTTCATTTAACTTAGACTTTTTCAATAAATAAATGGAGCATGATATTCCAGAGAGGGAAACCAACATGAAATATTTCATAGAGAAAGCACAATGAAGAAATCAGAGTTTTAATGAATTTCTCTTCCTACTTTAGCACCAATTCCCTTTAATATTATGGCCCCAAAATACCCTTGGAGTTGATCTCACTGCTGTTATGGAGTGGGTATTGAGCTCAGGATGTCTCCAGTGGTAGGAATGTAGCATTAAAATATCATTTTCCTTATTTTGAATTATTCCTTTAAGACAGATTACCAGGGCTTCCCTGGTGGCGCAGTGGTTGAGAATCCGCCTGCCAATGCAGGGGACACAGGTTCGAGCCCTGGTCTGGGAAGATCCCACATGCTGTGGAGCAACTAGGCCCATGAGCCACAACTACTGAGCCTGCACGTCTGGAGACTGTGCTCTGCAACAAGAGAGGCTGCGATAGTGAGAGGCCCACACACCACGATGAAGAGTGGCCCACTCTTGCCGCACGTAGAGAAAGCCCTCGCACAGAAACGAAGACCCAACACAGCCAAAAAAAGAAAAAAAAAAAAAAAAGACAGATTGCCAAACTTGAATCTCGACCATTGGCCATTACTGATCAAATGCCAGTGTTCTTACGTTATTTAGCTTACTTTTATTTTATTCTCCAATGTTTCATTGTATATATTTATTGCATATCTATATATAAACTACATTTATAATTCCTCTATACCATTTTTTTCTATGCTTCTATAATTTGTGCCTGTTAAACAGTAATGTTATTGTCATTTCTCTTGTGAGATTGAATGCCACTCAGAATTCTAACCTTAAGTCATCCAGAAAAACCTTACATCAGTATTTCTCAGTATCTCTAATAAGTTTCTCTTAATGTCAAAGTACATTGACAAGATAGCCTGGAAGTTTAAAGGCCAGCCTGAAGCTGCTATCACATGCTTCTTGGTATTTAAAATTACGTTATATTTTATACCATATAAAGTTTTTACCTTAATGCAAAAATAAGTTTTTAAGGTGTTTGTGTGTGTCCACCTTTACTAAGAAATGGGTTAAAATTGTTGCTCTAATTGGATTTATCATAGTATCTACAGTTGCCCTTTCTTTAGTATTTGGTTGCATTTTTGTACTTGTGTTAAATTGGTGAATTGTTTGTTAGCATGTCTTTCTTATATATTCTTTATCCTCAGAATCTAGCTTGTGGTGGGTAGTCAGTAATATCATTGGTAAAGAAAGAAAGGAGATAATGAAGAGAAGAAAACAGAGGAGAAAGAGGAGGAAGAAAAGCAGGAGAATGAGAACAATGACACATTCCTGTAATATATGATTTTTTTCACTGTGAGTTCAGAACATCTGTGCTATAACAATAGGAAAGCAAGCTGAACAAAACTTGTGCAGAACAACTATATAATCACCTATGTTGATGTGCATCAAAACAAAAAAAATCTCTAATTTAAATAGTTTAATGTAATAAGTGAACACTTCAGACAAGGAGGGAGATCAGGATGGTAAAGTAGGAGGATGCTCAACTCACCTCCCCCCATGAACACATAAAAAATGCATCTACATATGGAACAACTCTCACTGAAAAAATCTGGAGACTGGCAGAAAGGCTCTTCTACAACCAAGTCTGTAAAGAAAGATCCACAGGGAATCAAGTAGGAAGGGAGGAGAATTGATCAGGTTAGGACTTGTGCCCTTAACAGGGGTCACAGAAGAGGAGGGAGCTATCACAGGCTTGGGGATCCTCTGTGGTGAGTGAGGGGTTCAAGCCACATACATATTGGGAACCCCAGACATGGGGTCCCACAGTGGGAAGATGAGCCCCCTCAGCTGGTTTGACAATCAGTGGGACTTACCAGATGACTGTAAGAAACGGACATTCTGCTAGTGAAAATATAGACTTGTGCTTAATTACTCCCCAAGAACAAAGCAGAGGAAGCAGATTGAAAACTTCTCAAAACTCTGGCCAGTTTCCTGCAATCACCCTAGCCACACCCTATCCAGCACCCGGCACCTGCACCAGCTCTTCTTATTCCAGTCAGCTCTCTACTAGGGTGAAGGTTGCTGTTGGCCAAAGGAGAGTGTGTATGCTTAGAGAGAATGGAGACATCTTAGATTGACCCTGCCTTTGAACAAGGTGAAGGCAGCCTTACCAGTGCACATGCAAAGGCAACAGATTGAAAGCTGCCTGGGGATCTCACTGACTTCCTAGTATGTGCCCCAGCTTACTCCAGACACCTGCTCGAGCTCCCTTTGCTCCAATTATGTTCTCCATTGGAGCAAATGTGCTGCTACTTAGTAGAGGGTGCACACCTGTGGAGACAGAGCCAGGTCAAACCCAGTACTGTTTCTGAACAGGGCAAAGGAAGGCAGTGTTGGCACCCACATGGAGATGGTGGATTAGGGACTCTGAATGGCTTTCTGAGATCACCCTATTACACATTCTGGCCTGCACTGAGCACCTAGTCCACCACCTCTTGCTTCAGCTCTGCTCTCCACTAGGGCAGAGATGCTGTTGCCAGCAGGAGTGCATAAAATTCAAGGGCTTGGGCCTGACCCTCAGTAATTCTGCATCAACACGTTGGGACCAGACCCCACCCCCAATAGGGTGATGACTGCCACTGAGTACAGAAGAAGCCCCAGCTCACACCTGGCACTGGCTCTAGCCCCTCCATATCCAGCCCTACATTCCACCAAGGTGATAGCTACCAAAACACCCCAGAGGAAAAAGTAACCTGTGCTCACATCAGATCCAGTTCTCCTTACAAAACCACTGGGGACACATAGATTGTATAGGGACACTCTCACACAGAGACACCCCTTCAAGTCAGATGGGTAACTAGTTGACTTAATTTCATAAAGACAGAGAAAGTTAAACAAAATGAGAAGACAGAGAAATATGTTGCAAATGAAAGAACAAGAAAAAAATCTTGAAAAAAATCCCTAAAGAAACAGTATAAATAATTCACCAGATAAAGAGTTCAAAGCATTAGTAAAGAATGCCAACTGTACTTCAGAAAAGAATAGATGAACACAGTGAAAATTTTAACAAGAAACTGAAGAATATAAATAACAATTAGAACTAATACAATGACTAAACTAAAAAATACACTAGAAGGAATTTAACAGCAGACTGGGTGACACAGAAGAATATATAAGTGATTTGGATGACAGAATGATGGAAATCATCCAATCAGAACAGCAAAAAGAAAAATATATTAAAAAATGAGAGTAGTTTAAGGGACCTCTGAGACAACATCAAGCATACTAATATTTGCATTATAGGGGTCCCAGGAGAAGAGAGAGAGAAAGGGTTAGAAAACATGTTTGATGAAATTATGGCTGAAAACTTCCTAAGCTGAAGAACTCAACAGATTTCCAGGTACAGAAAGCACAGAGAGTCCCAAACAAATGAAACCAAAGAGACCTACAACAAGACATATCATAATTAAATGGCAAAAGTTAAAGAGATGATTTCAAAGGCACCAAGAGAAAAACAGAGTCACATACCAGGAAACCCCCATAAGTTTATCAGCTGGTTTTTTGCAGAAACTTCCAAGTCAAGAGAGTGGTATAATATATTTAAAGTGCTTAAAGGGAAAAATCTACAACATGGGATGTACTACCTAGCAAGTTTACCATTCAGAATTGAAGGAGAAATAAATAACTTCTCAGACAATCAGAAACTAAAAGAGTTCATCAATACTAAACTGACTTTAAAAGAAGTGTTAAAGGGTCTTATTTAAGGGCAAAAGAAACAGCTACAAAGAAATCATAATTTATAGGAAAGGAAAAATCCCATTTGTAAAGGTAAATATATAGTAAATGCTGAATAAGCTAGTACAAAGATTAAAAGACTAAAATTATAAAATCAACTATAATTACAGTAAACATTTAAGGGATAGACATGAAGATGTAAAATATGACATCAAAAACACAAAAAGTGGGAGAGGGAAGTAAAATATGTTGATCTTCTAGAATGTGTTTGAACTTAAATGAGTATTAGTTTAAAACAAGTAGATATAATTATAGATTAACATATAAGAGTCCCATGATAACCACATATCAAAAACCTACAATAGATACACAAAAACTAGAGAAAAAAATGAATACATGCCTAAAGAACTCACAAGAAAAGAAACTAAAGGAAGAAAAGACCAGAGAAGAGCTAAAAAACAACCAGAAAAGAAAGAACAAAATGGCAATAAGTACATACTTATTAATAATCACTTAAAATATCAATTCACTAAATGCTCTAGTCAAAAACCATAGTGTGGCTGATTGGAAAAGGAAAACAAACAAACAAAGAAAAACAAGACCCATCTATATGCTGCCTACAAAAGACTCACTACAGAGCCAATGACACAAACAGACTGAAAGTGAGAGAAGGTAAATGATATTCCATGCAAACAGAAACAACAAAAAAGGAGTGAAAATACTCATATCAGACAAAAATACTCATATTTAAAACACAGTCTATAGCAAAACAGAAAGAAAGGTATTATATAATGATAATGGGATCAATCCAGAAGAGATATAACATTTGTTAACATATATGTACCTAATATAGGAGCACCTAAATTTACAAAGCAAATATTAACAGACATTGACAATAATACAATAACAGTAGACACCCCACTTACATCAGTAGACAGATCACCCAGACAAAAATAGTAAGGAAACAATGGGATTAAATGACAAATTAGACTTGTCAGACTTAATAGATATTTATAGTACATTCCATCCTAAAACAGAAGACTTATTCCTCTCAAGTGCACATGAAATTTTCTCTAGGGTGGATCACATGCTAAGTGGCAAAAAAAGTCTCAACAAATTTAAGAGGATGTAAATTATAGCAAGAATCTTTTCTGACCACAAAAATATGAAACTACATGTTAATTGCAGGAAGAAAAATGGGAAAACCATAAACAATATGCTACTAAAAAAAATTAGTCAATAAAGAAATCAAAGAGGAAATCAGAAAATACCTCAACAAGTGGAGGAGGAGACAAGATGGTGGACTAGAAGGACTTGAGCTCACCTCCTCTCATAAAAACAACAAAATCAAAACTACTGCTGAACAACCATTGACAAAAAAGACTCAAACCTACCAAAAAAGATATTCTACATCCAAAGACAAAGAAGTCACAACAGTATGGTAGGAGGGGCACAATAAAATTCCATACCTGCCAGGTGGGCTACACACAGGAAACTAAACTGGAAAATAATTATATTGCAGAGGTTCTCACACAAGAGTGAGGGTTCTAAGCCCCACATCAGGCTCCCAAGCCTGGGGGTCTGACATCAGGAAGAGGAGCTCCCAGAGCATTTGGCTTTGAAGACCAGTGGGGCTTGAGTGCAGGAGTTGCACAGGACTAGGGGAAACACTGACTCCACTCTTGGGGGTGCACACAAGGTTTCATGTGCACGGGGACCCAGGGCAAAGCAGTGACTACATAGGAGCCCCTAATACAGGAAAGGAAATACTCAGTCAAGTCCAGGAAGAGCAAAGAGTCCCATGAAGGATAAACCTGAGGAGGAACATGCCAAGACACATATTAATCAAATTAACAAAAATTAAAGACAAAGAGAAAATATTAAAAGCAACAAGGGAAAAGCAACAAGTAACATACAAAGGAATCTCCATAAGGTTATCAGCTGACTTTTCAGTGGAAACTCTGCAGGTCAGAAGGGAGTGGCACAATATTTTTAAAGTGACGAAAGGGAAAAACCTACAACCAAGAATACTCAACCCAACAAGACTCTCATTTAGATTCAACAGAGAAATAGGAAGCTTTAAAGACAAGCAGAAACTAAGAGAATTCAATACCATAAAATCAGCAGAAAAGACCACAACTAGAAACAAGAAAACTTCAAATGGGAAAACTCACCAGTAAAGGCAAACATACAGTAAAGGGAGGAAATCATCCACACACAAATATACTAAAGTAGCAATTGTGAGAACAGGAGAATACAAATGCAGAATATTGGAAATGCATTTGAAATGAAGATAGCAGCAATTTAAAACAATATTGTATATATGTACAATATTGATATATTTGCTATATCAAAACCTCATGGGAACTGCAAGCCAAAAATCTATAATAGATACACATGCAAAAAAGAAAAAGCAATCCAAATACAACTCTAAAGATAGTCATCAAATCACAAGATAAGAAAACAAGAGGAAGGGAAGAAAAAAGACCTACAAAAACAAATCCTAAACAATTAACAAAATGGCAATAAGAAAATACACATTAATAATCACCTTAAATGTAAATGGATTAAATGCTCCAACCAAAAGACATAGACTGGCTAAATGGATACAAAAACAGGACCTGTATATATGCTGTCTGTAAGAGACCAACTTCAAATCTAGGGACACATACTGAAAGTGAGGACTGAAAGTGAAGGGATGGAAAAAGGTATTCCATGCAAATGGAAATACAAAAAAAGCTAGAGTTGCAATACTCATATCAGACAAAATAGATTTTAAAATAAAGACTGTTACAAGAGACAAGGAAGGACACTACATAAAGATCAAAAGATCAATTCAATAAGAAGATATAACAAATGTAAATATATATGCACCCAGCATAGAAGCACCTATATATATAAGGCAAATGCTAACAGCCATTAAAGGAGAAATCAATAGTAATAAAATAATAGTAAGGGACTTTAACACCCCACTTACACCAATGGACAGATCATCCAGACAGAAAATCAATAAGGAAATACAGGCTTTAAATGACACATTCGACCAGATGGACTTAATTGATATTTATAAAGCATTCCATCCAAAAGCAGCAGAATACACATTCTTCTCAAGTGCACGTGGAACTTTCTTCAGGATAGATCACATGCTGGGCCAAAAAGCAAGCCTCAATAAATTTAAGAAAACTGAAATCATATCAAGCATCTTCTGCAACAAAAACACTATGAGATTAGAAATCAACTACAAGAAAAAAGCTATAGAACACACAAACACGTGGAAGCTAAACAATTTGTTACTAAACAACCAATGGATCACCAAAGAAATCAAAAAGGAAATCAAATAATCTGATCACTAGCTGTGAAATTTAAAAAGGAGTGAAAAAAACTCCTAGGAAACAAAAGTCCAAGACTAGGCAGCTTCACAGGGAATTCTACTAAACATATAAAGAAGAGCTAATGCCTGTCCTCAAACTATTCCAAAAAACTGAAGAGGAAGGGACACTTCCAAATTAATTCTGCAAAGGTACAATTACCCTGATACCAAAACCAGACAAAGACACTACCCCCCCAAAAAAAGGAAAGAATTACAGGCCAATACCTATGACCAATGTAGATGAAAAATTCCGGAACAAAATATTAACAAGATGAATTCAGCATGACATAAAAAGGACTATACACCATGATCAAGTGAGATTTATACCAGAGATGCAAGAAAGTTTCAATAGCCACAAATCAACCAATGTGATACACTATATTAACAAAAGGAAGGATACAAATTGCATGATTATCTCAAAAATGCTGAAAAAGTATTTGACAAAATTTATTTATGAAGGAAGTTTATAGTGATACAAGCCTACAGCAAGAAATTAGAAAAATCACAAAGAAACAACCTAACCTACCATCTAGAGGAATTAGAAAAGTAAGAACATAAAAAGCCCAAAGTCAGCAGAAGGAAGGAAATAATAAAGATCACAGCAGAAATAAATAGAATAGATACTCACCCCCATCATCTATTCATGATAAAAACTCTTATCTAAGTGGGTGTTTAGGGAACATAGCTCAATGTAATAAAGGCCATTTATGACAAACCCACAGCTAACATCATATTCAATACTGAAAGATTTCCCTGTATGATCAAGAATAAGACAAGGATGCACACTCTTGCCACTTCTATTTAACATAGTATTAGAAGTCCTAGCCACATGAATCACACAAGGAAAAGAAATAAAAGGTATCCAAATTTGAAGAGAAGTAAAACTGTCACCATTTGCAGATGACATAATATTATGTGTAGAAAATCCTAAAGTCACCACCAACAAAACGTTAGAATAAATAAATGAACTGCATTTCTTTTTTTTTGTTTGTATATTTATTTATTTTCTTTTAGTCAACCATTTTATACACATGACTGTATACATCTCAATCCCAATCTCCCAATTCATCACACCACAACCCCCACCCTCTGCCACTTTCCCCCCTTGGTGTCCATACGTTTGTTCTCTAATTCTGTGTCTCAGTTTCTGCTCTGCAAACCAGTTAAACTGTACCATTTTCTATGTTCCACATACATGCGTTAATATATGATATTTGTTTTTCTCTTTCTGACTTACTTCACTCTGTATGACAGTCTCTAGATGCATCCACGTCTCTACAAATGACCCAATTTAATTCATTTTTATGGCTGAGTAATATTCCATTGTATATATGTACCACATCTTCTTTATCCATTCGTCTGTTGATGGGCATTTACGTTGCTTCCATGACCTGGCTATTGTAAATAGTGTTGCAATGAACTTTGGGGTGCATGTGTCTTTTTGAATTATGGTTTTCTCTGGGTATATGTCCAGTAGTGAGATTGCTGAGTCATATGGTAATTCTTTTTTTAGTTCTCTAAGGAACCTACATACTGTTCCCCATAGTGGCTGTATCAATTTCCATTCCCACCAACAGTGCAAGAGGGTCCCCTTTTCTCCACACCCTCTCCAGCATTTGTTGTTTGTAGATTTTCTGATGATGGCCATTCTGACTGGTGTGAGGTGATAGCTCATTGTAGTTTTGCTTTGCAATTCTCCAATAATTAGTGATGTTGAGCAGCTTTTCAAGTGCTTCTTGGCCATCTATATGTCTTCTATGGAGAAATGTCTATTTAGGTCTTCTGCCAATTTTTAAATTGGGTTGTTTGTTTTTTTAATATTGAGCTGCATGAGCTGTTTATATATTTTGGAGATTAATCCTTTGTCCGATGATTCATTTGCAAATGTTTTCTCCCATTCTGAGGGTTTTCGTTTCGTCTTGTTTATGGTTTCCTTTGCTGTGCAAAAGCCTTTAAGTTTCATTAGGTCCCATTTGTTTATTTTTGTTTTTATTTCCATTACCCTAGGAGGTGGATGAAAAAAGATCTTGCTGTGATTTATGTCAAAGAGTGTTCTTCCTATGTTTGCCACTAAGAGTTTTCTAGTGTCTGGGCTTACATTTAGGTCTCTAACCCATTTAGAGTTTATTTTGTGTATGGTGTTAGGGAGTGTTCTAATTTCATTCTTTTACATGTAGTTGTCCAGTTTTACCAGCAAAACTTATTGAAGAGACTGTCTTTTCTCCATTGTATATCTTTGCCTCCTTTGTCATAGATTACTTGACCATAGGTGCGTGGGTTTAACTCTGGGCTTTCTATACTGTTCCCTTGATCTATATTTCTGTTTTTGTGCCAGTACCATATTGTCTTGATTACTGTAGCTTTGTAGTATAGTCTGAAGCCAGGGAGTCTGATTCTTCCAGCTCCGTTTTTTTCCCTCAAGACTGCTTTGGCTATTCAGGGTCTTTTGTGTCTCCATAGAAACTTTAAGATCTTTTGTTCTAGTTCCATAAAAAATGCCATTGGTAATTTAATGGGGACTGCATTGAATCGGTAGATTGCTTTGGGTAGTATAGTCATTTTCACAATATTGATTCTTCCAATCCAAGAACATGGTATATCTCTCCATCTGTTGGTATCACCTTTACTTTCTTTCATCAGTGTCTTATAGTATTCTGCATACAGGTCTTTTGTCTCCCTAGGTAGGATTATTCCTAGGTATTTTATTCTTTTTGTTGCAATGGTAAATGGGAGTGTTTCCTTAGTTTCTTTTTAGATTTTCCATAATTAGTGTATAAGAATGCAAGAGATTTCTGTGCATTAATTTTGTATCCTGCAACTTTGCCAAATTCATTGATTAGCTCTAGTAGTTTTCTGGTGGCATCTAGGTTCCTCTATGTATAGTATCGTGTCATCTGCAAACAGTGACAGTTTTACTTCTTTTCCAATTTGTATTCCTTTTATTTCTTTTTCTTCTCTGATTGCCGTGTCTAGGACTTCCAAAACTATGTTGAATAATAGTGGTGAGAGTTGACATTGTTGTCTTGTTCCTGATCTTAGAGGAAATGCTTTCAGTTTTTCTCCATTGAGAATATTTGCTGTGGGTTTGTCGTATATGACCTTTATTATGTTGAAGTAGGTTCCGTCCATGCCCAATTTCTGGAGAGTTTTCATCATAAATCTGTGTTGAATTTTGTCAAAAGCTTTTTCTGCATCTATTGAGATGATCATATGGTTTTTCTTCTTGAATTTGTTAATATGGTGTATCACATTGATTGATTTGCGTATATTGAAGAATCCTTGCATCTCTGGCACAAATCCCACTTGATCATGGTGTATGACCCTTTTAATGTGTTGTTGGATTCTTTTTGCTAGTATTTTGTTGAGGATTTTTCATCTATATTCATCATTGATATTGGTCTGTAATTTTCTTTTTTTATAGTATCTTTGTCTGGTTTGGGTATCAAGGTGATCATGGCCTCATAGAATAAGTTTAGGAGTTTTCCATCCTCTGCAATTGTTTTGGAAGAGTTTGAGAAAGAGGGGTGTTAGCTCTTCTCTAAATATTTGATAGAATTCACCTGTGAAGCCATCTGGTCCTGGACTTTTGTTTGTTGGAAGATTTTTTAAGCACAGTTCCAATTTCTTTACTTGTGATTGGTCTGTTCATATATTCTATTTCTTCCTGGTTCAGTCTTGGAAGGTTATAACTTTTTAAGAATTTGTTCATTTCTTCCAGGTTGTCCATTTTATTGGCATAGAGTTGCTTGTAGTAGTCTCTTAGGATCCTTTGTATTTCTGTGGTGTCTGTTGTAACTTCTCATTTTTCATTTCTAATTTTACTGATTTCAGTCCTCTCCCTTTTTTTCTTGATGAGTCTGGCTATTGGTATGTCAATTTTATTTATCTTCTCAAAGAACCAGGTTTTAGTTTTATTGATCTTTGCAATTGTTTTCTTTGTTTCTATTTTATTTATTTCTGCTCTGATCTTTATGATTTCTTTCCTTCTGCTAACTTTGCGTTTTATTTGTTCTTCTTTCTCTAGTTCCTTTAGGTGTAAGGTTAGATTGTTTATTTGTGATTTTTCTTGTTTCTTTAGGTAGGCTTGTATAGCTGTAAACTTCCCTCTTAGAACTGCTTTTGCTGCATCCTGTGCTTTTGCTGATCGTCGTGTTTTCATTGTCATTTGTCTCTAGGTATTTTATGATTTCCTCTTTGATTTCTTAAGTGATCTCTTGGTTATTTAGTACCATATTGTTTAGCCTCCATGTGTTTGTGTTTTTTTATGTTTTTTTCCCTGTAATTGATTTCTAATCTCATAGCGTTGTGGCCACAAAAGATGCTTGATATGATTTCAATTCTCTTAAACTTACTGAGGCTTGATTTGTGACCCAAGATTTGATCTATCTAGGAGAATGTTCCATGTGCAGTTGAGAAGAAAGTGCAATCTGAAGTTTTTGAATGGAATGTCCTATCAATATCAATTAAATATATCTGGTCTACTGTGTCATTTAAATCTTTTGTTTCCTTATTAATTTTCTGTTTGGATGATCTGTCCATTGGTGTAAGTGAGGTGTTAAAGTCACCCACTATTATCGAGTTACTGTCGATTTCCTCTTTTATAGCTGTTAGCAGTTGCATTATGAATTGTGGTGCTCCTATATTGGGTGCATATATATTTATAATTGTTATATCTTCTTCTTGGATTGATCCCTTGATCATTATGTAGTGTCCTTCCTTGTCTCTTGTAACATTCTTTATTTTAAAGTCTATTTTATCTGATATGAGTATTGCTACTTCAGCTTTCTTTTGGTTTCCATTTGCATGGAATATCTTTTTCCATCCCCTCACTTTCAGTCTATATGTGTCCCTAGGTCTGAAGTAGGTGTCTTGTAGACAGCATATATATGGGTCTTGTTTTTGTATCCATTCAGCAAGCCTGTGTCTTTTGGTTAGATCATATAATCCATTCACGTTTAAGTTAGTTATCAATATGTATGTTCCTATTACCATTTTCTTAATTTGGGGGGTTTATTTTTGTAGGTCCTTTTCTTCTGTTGTGTTTCCCACTTAGAGAAGTTCCTTTAGCATTTGTTGTAGAGCTGGTTTGGTGGTGCTGAATTCTCTTAGCTTTTGTTTCTCTGGAAAGCTTTTCATTTCTCCATCAAATCTGAATGAGATCCTTGCTGGGTAGAGTAATCTTGGTTGTAGGTTCTTCCCTTTCATCACTTTAAGTATATCATGCCACTCCTTTCTGGCTTGTAGAGTTTCTGCTGAGAAATCAGCTGTTAGCCTTATGGGAGTTCTTTTGTATGTTATTTGTCTTTTTTCCCTTGCTTCTTGCAATAATTTTTCTTTGTCTTTAATTTTTCCCAATTTGATTATTATGTTTCTCAGCATGTTTCTCCTTGGGTTTATCCTGTCTGGGACTCTCTGCACTTCCTGGAATTGGCTAGCTATTTCTTTTCCCATGTTAGGGAAATTTGACTATAATCACTTCAAATATTTTCTCGGGTCCTTTCTCTCTCTCTTATTCTTCTGGGACCCCTATAATATGAATGTTTTTGCATTTAATGTTGTCCCAGAGGTCTCTTAGTCTGTCTTCATTTCTTTTCATTTTTATTTTCTTTATTCTGTTCTGCAGCAGTGAATTCCACCATTGTGTCATCCAGGTCACTCACCGTTCTTCTGCCTCAGTTATTCTGCTATTGATTCCTTCTAGTGTCTTTTTCATTTTAGTTATTGTATTTTTCATCTCTGTTTGTTTGTTCTTTAATTCTTCTAGATCTTTGTTAAACATTTCTTGCATCTTCTTGATCTTTGCCTCCATTCTTTTTCCGAGGTCCTGGATCTTCTTCATTATGATTCTTCTGAACTCTTTTTCTGGAATATTGCCTATCTCCATTTCATTTAGTTGTTTTTCTGGGGTTTTATCTTGTTCCTTCATCTAGTATATAGCTCTCTGCCTTTTTATCTTGTCTATCTTTTTGTGAATGTGGGGTTTTTTTCCACAGGCTGCAGGATTGTAGTTCTTCTTATTTCTGCTGTCTGCCCTCTGGCACCCTATATTTTTAAAGAGAGGGCTTTGGAGAACACCATTTGTTGTATATCTGAATTACATTTCTTTAATAATTAGTGATGTTGAACATTGTTTTCATGTGCTCTGTATGTCTTGTTTGGAGAAATGTATATTTAGATCTTCTGCCCATTTTTGATTGGGTTGTTTGTTTTGTTGATATTGAGCTGCATGAGCTGCTTGGAAATTTTGGAGAGTAATCCTTTGTCAGTTGCTTCAATTGAAAATATTTTCTTCCATTCTGAGGGTTGTATTTTTGTTTTTTTAAGGTTTCCTTTGCCGTTCAAAGGCTTTTAAGTTTAATTAGATACCATTTGTTTATTTTTTATTTTATTTTCAATTCTCTCAGAGGTGGATCAAAAAATATCTTGCTTTGATTTATGTCAAAGAGTGTTCTGTCTATATTTTCCTCTATGAGTTTTATAGTGTTTGGCCTTACATTTAGGTCTTTAATCCATTTTGAGTTTATTTTGCGTATGGTGTAAGTGAGTGTTCTAATTTCATTCTTTTACATATAGCCATACAGGTTTTCTGGTACCACTTATTGTAGAGAGTGTCTTTTCTCCATTGTATATTCTTGCTTCCTTTGTCATAGAGTTGGTCACCATAGGTGCATGGGTTTATATCTGTACTTTCTATCCTCTTCTACTGATCTATATTTCTGTTTTTGTGCCAATACCCTACTGTGTTGATTACTGTATCTTTGTAGTATAGCCTGAAGTCTGGGAGACTGATTCCTCCAGCTCTGATTTTCTTTTTTCCAGCTCCATTTTTCTTTCTCAAGATTGTTTGTGTTATTTGGTTTTTTTTGGTTTCCATACAAACTGTAAAAATGTTTGTTCTAATTCTCTGGAAAATGCCATTTGTAAATTGATAGGGATTGCTTTGAATCTTCAGATTGCTTTGGGTCGTATAGTCATTTTGACAATATGTATTCTTCCAGTCCAAAACATGGTATATCTCTCCATCTGTTTGTGTCATCTTTTGTTTCTTTCATCAGTATCTTATAGCTTTCTGAGTACAGGTCTTTTGCTTCCTTAGGTAGGTTTATTCCTAGGTATTTTATTCCTTTTATTATGATGGTAAATGGGATTCTTTTCTTAGTTTCTCTTTCTGATATTTTGTTGTTAGTGTATAGGAATGCAAGTGATTTCTGCAAATCAAAGCTACAGTGAGGTATCACCTCACACTATTCAGAATGGTCATCATCAAAAAATTTACAAACAATAAATGCTAGACATGGTGTGGAGAAAAGGGGACCCTCCTACACTGTTGGCGGGAATGTACATTGGTACAGCCAGCATGGAGAACAGCATGGAGGTTCCTTAAAAAACTAAAAATAGAACTACAATATGACCCAGCAATCCCACTCCTAGGCATATACCCTCCCCCCCAAAAAAAGAAAAATAAAATATAATTCAAGATGATACATGCACCCCAATGTCCATTGCAGCACTACTTACAGTAGCCAGTACATGGAAGCAACATAAATGTCCATCAACATTGGAATGGATAAAAAGATGTGGTACACATATACAATGAAATATTACTCAGCCATAAAAAAAAGTCATTTGCAGTAATATGGATTGACCTAGAGATTGTCATACTGAGTGAAGTAATCAGACAAAGAAGAACAAAGATCATATGATATCACTTATATGTGGAAGCTAAAAAAAGGGTACAAATGAACTTATCTACAAAACAGAAATAGAGTCACAGATATAGAAAACAAATGTATGGTTACCAGGGAATAAGGGGGGGAGGGATAAATTGGGAGATTGGGATTGACATATGCACACAATTATATCTAAAACAGATAACTAATAAGAATGTACTGTGTAACACAGGGAACACTACTCAATACTCTGTAATGGCCTATATAGGAAAATAATGTTAAAAAAAGTGTTCATATACGTATATGTATAACTGATTCACATTGTTGTACACCTGAAACTAACACAACATTGTAAATCAACTGTACTCCAATAAAAATTTACAAAGAAAGAATAAATAAATAAATTCAGTAAAATTGCAGGATACAAAATTAATATACAGAAATCTGTTGCTTTTCTATACACTAATAATAAACTATCAAAAAGAAAGCAAGAATCCTGTTTAAAATCACATCAAAACAAATAAAATACCTAGAAATAAACTTGACCAATGGGTTGAAAGACCTTTTTTGTGAAAACTCTAAAACTTTGATGAAGAAAATTGAAGATGATACAAAGAAATGGAAAGTTACCTCATGTTCATAAATTGGAAGAATTAATATTTTTAAAATTCCCATACTACCCAAAGCAATCTACTGATTTGATGCAATCCCTATGAAAATACTCATGAAATTTCTCACAGAATTAGAACAAATAGTGTTAAAATTTATATGGAAGCACAAAAGCAAAGTATCTTTGAGAAAAAAGACCAAAGTTGGAAACATCACCTTCCCTGACTTCAGACTATACTGCAAAGCTGCAGTAATAAAAACAGAATGATACTGACACAGAAACAGATGTGTAGATCAATGGAACAGAATAGAAAGACCAGAAATAAACCTACACACATATGGTCAACTAATCTATGATAAAGGAAGCAAAAATATACAATGGGGGAAAGACAAACTCTTCAACAAGTGGTGCTGGGAAAACTGGACAGCTACATTAAAAAAAAATGAAATTAGAACATTTCCTCACACCATATACAAAAACTCAAAAGGACTAAAGACCTAAATGTAAGACTGGAAACCATAAAACTCCTAGAAGAAAACATAGGCATAACACTCTTTGACATAAGTGGTAGTAATATTTTTTTGGATCTGTCTCCTCAGGCATGGGAAAGAAAAGCAAAAATAAAGAAATGAAACCTAATCAAACTAAAAAGCTTGTTTACAGTAGAGGAATTCATTGACAAAATGAAAAGAGAACCTATTGAATGGGAGAAAATAATGGCAAATAATATGTTTGATAAAGGGTAAATATCCAAAAATATAAGCAACTCATACAACTCAGTATCAAAAACAAAAAAAAACAAAAAACTAAACCTGACTAAAAAATGGTTAGAAGACACAAATAGACATTTTTCCAAAGAAGGCATACAGATGGACAACAAGCACATGAAAACATGTTCAACATCATTAATCATCAGGGAAATGCAAATCAAAACCACAATGAGATATCACCTCACATCTTTCAGAGTGGCTATCATCCAAAAAAACCACAAATAACCAATGTTGGTGAGAATGTAAAGGGAACACTATTACAGTTAGTGGGAGTGTAAACTGGTGCAGCCATTGTAGAAAATATTGATAGTATAGAGTTGCCACAAAAAACTAAAAATGAATTATCATATGATCCAGCAATTGCACTCTTGTGTATATATTCAAAGAAAACAAGAATTTACTAATTCACAAAGATATCTACATCCCAATGTTTATAACAGCATTTTTATAATAGGCAAGATATGAAAACAACTTAAGTGTCCATCAACAGATGAATGGATAAAGAAGATGTGATTACACACACACACACACACACACACACACACACACACACACACACACACACACAATGGAATATTACTCAGCCATAAAAAAGAATGATTTTTTTCCATTTGCAACACCGTAACTGGCAGGTATTATGCTTAGTGAAATAAGTCAGACAAAGAAAGACTAATATGGTATATTATCACTTATTTGTGGAATCTCAAAAAATAAAACAAATGAATGAATATAACGAAACAGAAACAGACTCACAGATAGAGATAATTGACCTGTGGTTACCAGTGGGGAGAGAAATGGCATAGTGGATTAAGAGGTACAAACTATGACATGTAAAATAAATAAGACACAAGGGTATATTTTACAGCATAAGAAATATAGCTAATAAGTTATAATAACTTTAAATAAGTACAATTTATAAATACTGAATCACTGTTTTGTACACCTGAAACTAATATACTATTGTAAACAACTATAATTTTTAAAATCACACCATTTGTTAGTGTAATTATAAAAAAATAAAATAATTTATATAAAAAAGTAAACTTTCCATTTACCTTTAATAAGACAGTTCATGTTAATTCAGAGAAATGGGGTACATATAACTGTAGAAGATCAATCTAATTAATTTGCAGTTAACTCAAGTTTACATTAATAAAGAATATATTACGTTAAAATCAAAGAAAACAAAAGAATAGAAGTTGTTTTGTCTGCATTAAGTCTGTTTTACTTGTCCCAGAATGCATCCTGCAGATTTCCTACTTATGATACAAAATAATTATTGGGATCTTAATTTCTGTCTTGTTTTCTCTATTTCAAGTGAGATCTTCTCCAATGCCACACAAACCCTTACAGATAAGACAATGAAGATTCAGTGGTTTGAAACCCTTTCTCCCTTTGCTAAAGCTGCTTTCTAAAGACCTGGGAGTTTCAGTGGCTAAAAACGGGATTTATCAGGTCCCTGAACACATGTTCCATCCAGGATATGCATGGGAGTTGAAGTCCATTAGCACCCTTAAGTAGCATCTGGAGGCTTTTCAAGAACTCAAGATTGGAGCATAGGCAAATACCTGAAGATGAAAAGAAAAAAAGAAAACAAGGTAACCTAATAATGGAGAGAATGGTAGTTTATGAGTTTCTGCAATTGATAACTATAAGTGGATTGCTTACAATATTACAAATGGATTAAACAATGACTGCAAGCTGCCTGAGAAATCTGGACACCAATGTTGTGTCCTTAATGATGTCACTGAGGGTTGTAACTAAGCATAAAATCTAAATCTAAAGTGGAAATTTCCTCCTTTGAGAGGGATCTCAGCTCATTTGGAAATGTGGTCTATGATAAAGTGAAAATCATCTCTTGATATTAGCAATTATAGAGGCAATGCACAACGTGGATATGGAACAAACCATTTTCCCATGTTTCTGGAATCAGATAACTGCAAGTTTCTTATGTGAACTTAGGGAATGGGGAAGTTTGTACAGAGTGATTGACACTCTTGTTTACATTGAAAAGAAGGAACTCTGGAAAAGTTTATTTTAAAAAAGTAAGGGTAGGTGACATTTTCTTTTTCTGAAGGATTCTGGAGAAAATTCACATTAACTACACTTATTTTGAATCTTACACAGCACATGAAGTCTAGAAGAGGATTGGAAGAATCACAGAAAATTCATTTTTCAAAGAAATTATTAGAAACAATTTATGAATTCACACATCACAGTAGATTCCTAATCTTTGCACAGTGAAAAATAGTTGTCAGTTATTAAGGTAACAGTTTGAACAACAATAAGCACATACAAAGATTGTTGCTTTTCAATTCACTTAAAATGATTTATATTTATCTACAAAAAGCGTACCCTGATATCTTGGAGTATTTTGCTGTATTGAAATCATCAATCTTTTTATTGCTTTGGTTTCCAAATCTTCAGTCTATCTCCTCTCCCATATTTTTATCTATTTTATTTTTGTAATCTAAATAGTACCTGAAAGTATGTGGAAAAGTAAAGTATTTTATTTCTGAATTGTTCTTTTTATATTGGCAAACCCTTTTATACTCCTTAGCTATAGGTTAACAGCACATACTTCAGACATCCCACCCTGGCTTAGCAGAGGCACTCTAGTAATCTATGCTCAGGCTATTCTTTATAATGACATCTTCTCCACTGGAAACCAGCATAAAGAGATGGAAAATAATTTATTGTTTTCATTATAATGTTTATGATTTTAGTTTTATTTATAAAAACATGTTTGGTATGGTAGACAAGTAATAAATTAAAATGTCAGTTTGCCTTTTTCTTTCATAGGGAGTAGATAAATGGAAAATTGTAGTACAATAGTATTTCATGGTATTCATGAATTTTTGTAGAACTGAAGGAAATCATATAAAGAAATAGAAAACAAGGTATTTTACCATACCATTAGCTGTGGTATTTAACAATAAAGATCAATATTTAAGCCTATCTGATATACTGCATTAGCTTCTTATAGGAAATGTATTAGCCTTGCCCATCTTACAGGATTCTATTACATGCTTATTGAATTTTTTTTCACATTCTTGATGCTTTAAAAAACACTAATAACTAACAGCATTATCAAAGGAAAAGAAAATATTGGAGAAAAGAAACAAATTCTAGTAGTTTTTCTTATTGAAATGAAGGTACTTAATATTCTGAACACATAAGTCTTTATCTATTGAAATGTTTAAAAATGTATTCTTTTGAAGTTTCAAGCTTTAGTACATTTTGAAAAATAATTATGTAGTTTTATCTGCATCTTTGGCTTTGCTTACCTATAAAATTCCCCAGATTAATTTGATTAAAATTGTGTGGAGCTTTTGAATTGTTATTACATTTCTTTCTAGGATATACTTGAAATGCCAAAATAAACTTACAGTACAGGATAACCACATTATTTGAAATAAAGAAGAAAGCCAATTTTAAATTTGTGAAGTTTGTTTTCTCATTGTTCCATGACACTAAAAGGCAAACAATAAATGATTATTCTAACAGTACCATCATCAGTTCAAATTTCTTTAGCTTTAATAAGTGACTAACACTACTCCATACTGGGCATTATTTATACAGAAATAATAGCTTTAATTTTGTTTGCTTCTAAATAGGGTAAGTTTTTCAAGTCTTCCCTAACAATCTTATCAGTCTCATTTTTTTGTAATGTTTTGCTCTAAAATGCAATTGTTAAACATAAAATTCAATGTATTCTTATCTTTAAAATCACAATTTTCAAATTAATGAAGGAAAATTAATTCCATCCAATTGAAAATAAACTAATATATGTTTACTATAGATACTCACGGGGTTAGGAAATAAGGAATTTAACAATAAGGAACTTGATATAGTTCAAAAGCTTACAGGGGAGAATTTATGAATTCATGATCAACAATTATATAGTAAAATGCTATATATGCAATATAAACTATGAATATGGTGTTATAGTGGTGTTAATGTGAACTAAATTTTAAAAATCTAGTAGTACAAAATGGAGTGCTGCAAGAAAAAATATTGTGAGAGGCTGAAAACATGAGCAGTGTTTCTGAAGGAAGATATTTGCAATTAGGATAACTCTAGAAGGAAAAGAAAACAAAAAAGAAATGGAAACCTGAGAACATGAACAATTTTCAAAATTTGAATTAATCAGAATGATGAGTTTTTTGCTCACTTTCTGGTGGGGAGGTTGTTGACATAAATAGCAGGAAGAATTAACAAAAAGACAAAAGTGGGCACTTTATAGACCTTATATACATACTACAAAATTTGAACATTATTGTATTATTAAATTATTCTGAGGTGAATCATCAGTTATTTATGGAAATAGTGTATGCTTTAGAAATACAGCTGTGGTGGCAATGTAGAAGAAGGATTGGAGTATTTAAACATTTACCAGTTAAAAACAATATCTACAATGAGGTGCTAAAGACTTGTATAGGTAAAGGTGAGTAATGCTACCTGCTAAAGTAAACACACCCGCAAATCTCAGTGGCTTGACCAAAAGTGCATTTCCTGCTCACTCAAATTCTGTTGTCCATAGGCGAAGAAGTAGGCTTCTATATCATCATTCAGGGATGTTTTGTACCTGTGTTCAGCAAGAATATTAGCCTATCACTTTTTTTTCTTGCCCTGTCCTTTTCTGGCTTTGGTATTTGGAGGTGATCGCTTCTATTTTTTGGAAAAGTTTGAGAAGAATTGGCATTAATTCTTCTTTAAATGTTTGATAGCATTCACCAGTCAAGCCATCTGGTCCCTGGATTTTCTTTGTTGTGAGATTTTGATTGCTGGTTCAATCTTCTTACTCATTATTATTCTATTCAGATTTTCTCTTTCTTCATGATAAAGTCTTGGTAGGTTGTATGTTTCCAGGATGTACATCATTTGTTCTCTTTTCCCGCTGCCCTTCTGTGTGTGTTGCTATGCTAGCCTGGAGGGAGAGCAATTGTGTTCAGAATGAAACTGCTGCTCTAACTCTTTTAATGCGATCCTTCTCAGTTTCTATCGTCCAAGAGATGCTTCAGCCTCACTTCTGGGTTCTGGGATTTTCACAATATTGTCTTGTCTATGGATAGTTGTTAGTTGGTTTTCTTCTGAAGAGGACTAAAATTGAGATTGATTTAAGTTGCCATCTTGATGATGTCACCTCCCACTCTGCTTATTTAAAAATCACTACACTACAATAAAGTCGCATGAGTTTCTTTATAACTTAAGACATTTTGATTTCATTAATTTATTTGAGAATCTGCTAATAAAGGTAAAATGTCTCTTTAAAAATTGATAAATCAGAAAATTCTCTCCCACCAGAGGAACTTTTCCCACCTATTTTGGGAATGATAAAATATTAGGTGATTTTAGAATTTAGATAAAGCCATGATATTTTTTAAGGAGAAAAGATTCGCTTGAAGAAAATTTCAGAAACATTCTTGTTTACAGAAAAGAAAGAATTAAAATTGTTAAGAAAAGATAAACCAGGATTTACAAGCACAAACACACACACACACACAATGCTGCTAAATGAAGATGAGAAGTCAAGTAAACTTTGTAGTGAAGATAAGACATAGCACGTGATAAATAGTACATAATTGGTGACAATTGAGGCAAAATATTAATTAGTACAGTGTTCTTAGAAATCAGATTATGGTGGGTTTTTGAGGGGATGGGAGGTGAGAAAATAAGGCAGTAATGTCAATATTCAATAACATTGGTTTTGAATAACATTATTGGTTTTGAATAACATTATTTCAATAACATAAAGTTTTCAAACTTTATAATGCTTCTCCTACTGCTTCTGCATATGTGAGTTCACACTGATGTCTCCAGTTCTAATCCATTACCGTTTTGGATCCATCTAGCTTTCTGTTGTCTCTAATTTGTAACTTCCATCTCCAACAGTGAGAAACACAGATCCTACCATCCATCATATATTTATGTAACCATTCATTTTCAACGTAGATATATAGTAGTATCAAAGCTGATAACATATACTCCTTTGGGAAATAACTTCATCAAGTACAATATAGTGTTTCTTTTGTCTTTAGTCTTTCAGACTCTACTCATTTCTAAAGTAACTTAGGTCAGTGCCTTATCCCTTGACCCCTTTGGTGAGTTGTTTCATACCTTCGTAATATAGTTATATTGTTTTGTCAAAGTCTATATTCCATCCTGAAATTACACCTAACTTCCGTGTGTCTGTTAATTTCAGATATTGAGTTTCACTCATAATACTGGAAAGTTCTGAGTTTTTAAAATTCCATTATTGATGACTTTTATTGTGTCAATGAAATAGATTGCATCATGTGCTAAGAGTGAGAATTAACTGGGATGGAGATAGGGTTGGAGATTTGAAGCTACGTTTCACAGTTTGGAATGTTCACTACATGGAAAAGGAAGGGGACTAACAAGGGAAGCTCAAAAAAATTACTGAGTTGCTTAGGGCTTATGCACAGCAACAATCATAATGTATAATGGATATAATTACAAAGATTATGAGGTGTTCTTTAGCAGCACTTCCCAGCCTTGGAAAAAGAGAAATGGTTGGATTGGTCAGTAGTTGGGCACTGCCAAGGAGGGGTTAGCTGTAGAAGGTATAGGTCAAGGAGTGGGGAGAAATTCATTGAAATGATTAACCATGAGATTGGTCCAGGATGGTCTAGAAGGGAAATAAAGCCAGAAAAGTTTTACATAATAATAGACTAAAAAGAGTTCAAGTGATTGGAGGTCAGAGATGAGAGTAAGAGCAAGTCTGGCTGAGTGAAAGAGTTGAAAATATAACAAAGTGATTGGCTAAAGGGTAATTTCAGAAGTCAGGAATATGATTCATTAAGGTGTATATTCAACCCACTAAACGTATTAAGAAGGAAAAAGCATATGCACACATAATAATGAGAAAAATAGAACATTCTAACCTTCATAACAATTGCATATGGAGAACATAAACTTGATTTATCATTCATTTTATTTTCACTGTAGTAAAATGTTAAGCTAAAAAGCTGTAAATCAACATCCTGAGTAGAATCGTTAGTGGCCATGCAATTAATTAAACTTAATTCAAATGTAATTTATAAAATAATATTTATAATTTATATTTAAAATTAAAATTATAATTTATAAAAATTATCAGGGGTTAAAACTCATTTAAAGCTGGGTATTAAACAATGCATAGCTTATGGTCATATATAAATCCTTCTGTGTTCTAAATGTAGACAGAACCATAAGTATGCCAGTCATATGCATGCTGACATGTTTCAAATCTTAAGTCTTACAAAGTGTTACCCTTTGATTCCTTGAATTCTGCTAAGGAGTGTAAAGAATGTTACAAAGAACACATACTAAATCTGAGAAAAAAATCAGCTAAACATTTTCTAACCTTAAGATAACTGAATTATTACTTATTAAAGGTAAAAAATATATAGTAATAATTGTTCCTGGAAGCTCCAATTGAAAAATAAAGGAAGTCACAGAAAACAAAGCTCTTCAAAAACTTCATCAAATATCCTACTAAGCTCCTTAAAAAATGTGTAGCATCTTTATCTGTGATTACAGTTGCAGTTATGCCTTAATATGTATGAAATTCTATTTAGTTATTCATATTAATTTAAGTCCCTTCAATCAGTTATTCTTTTTTTTTAAAAAATAGCTTCTTTAGCTTTAAATAATACGCAGCAGACACTTATTTACTTTTTTTTTTTTTTTTTTTACTCATTTACTTTTGGATGATGATGATAATGATGAGTTGTAACAATTAAAAATAAAACCTTTCCAATTATAATTATATATTACTATGGATATATGTAAAACTTAGGCATTGTAAACATTAGTGTATTACAGCATACATTGTGTTTTAAACTACATTTTTAAGGACTTGCTTGCACTTTGATGTTTTTGTGCATTGGAGTTCTTATCTTTGAAATCACCAATGAAATCTGAAATAGTGATAATACTATAAGGAACAATCGGAAGCTATTGTCAGAACTATCTTCATATAGTTCTATAAAGTCAAACTTTTTCCACATGAATGATAGTTTCATAAACTAGTCTCAGTCTAAATATGGACTTTAATTAATTGTCTTGTATTTTCAGATTCTAGATTAATTTGCAAATATGCTAATCATGTTGACTGACAAGATTATAATTTATAAAGTGTTTTCCGAATGAAACCCATTAGTTCTTTTTTATGCAAGCATGTTGTGATGTTAATGATATTTGAGATTAAATAATTGATGTTGCTAACTTTAGGAGGGGGAGATTCTATTTATACTATTATCATTGTTTAAACAAGAATGGTTGCTTCTCTGTCACAATGTATGTCACCGAACTCAAGACATTTGGTTCAAGACCAACATTTTCAGAGAGGCAGAAAGAATATTAAAATAGAACATGAAAGGACTTCGAAAGATATAACAAAGAGACAAATCAAAGGGCTGTAAAATAATGTCATATGTGGGGTGAGGTTATTTCCTGGTGTTTTATTTAAACTGTTCAAGTTGCATCATTAGTTAAGAATTCCACAGAACTTTTCCCTAATTTTAAAAGTGAAGTATTGCCTTATAAGAAATATTTGTCTCAAAAGACTTTTAATTTAAGCAAATTTGAACAGGAAATTCCATAAAAGACTTGTGAGAGTTGTGCTTCCACTATTCAGGAACCAGTCTTGGAGAACAGGTTTCAAGGTAGCAGCCATCAGCAAAAAATGTGTTTAGGAATATAGCATGTGTTATTTATAGATCTGTTAGATCTAGGAACTTAGTCATTTGAATAACTAAATAAAGCTGTAAACAGATTATTTAAACCTTGAAAATGATAGATGTGGAAGAAACCAATGGATACAGGGAAGATCTTTAGGGGACCATTGAAGTTTTGGAGTTTGTAGATTCAATTTGGTGGCTTAATATTGTGTGTCTAAGAATTTCTGGTCCAGAAAATAAGGTCAATGATAAAGTAATTGGTCACTTAAAAATGACTGCCTTTTAATATGTATATAAAATGTATGAAACTCTCAAGTAGAAATTGTATTGTTTCTATCAGGAATTAAAACTCGTTTCCTAGTAGCATTCACAACAGTAAACTCTCAGCTGACTGGAACCACAATTTCCAGAAGCTACATTTCATGAGATTTCTCAGCACCCAGCTTTAGGATAGTTATACAGGTCAAAAGAAATTACGATTAGTTCAAAAACTGTTTTGTGTTTAACTGTTTCAGACACATGTAACCCTCTGAGCAAATCTACATGAACATTGGTATATAATGAAAGCAACTGCTCAAAATTAACACTCTCCCTTTTTCCTCACTTAAAGAGAAAATTGAAACATATTATACATGTCATAAAGATGACATGAAAAACAAAAATGCATAATCTCAAATATTTATGCACTTACTGTATGCAATACAGTGTGTTAAATATTCTGAGGAGTCCAAAACTGGACAAAACACAGGTGTTTTTCTCAAGAAACTTAGAGATGAAAGAGGCAGGGGAAAAAAAAGAAAATATGTTAATAATTATAACTTAAGGTCAAAATCAGTAGGTGCTATAAATGGTAAAGATAAACTAGTATCAAATTTCTGACATATGAAATGTTGTTTATAAAGTGGAAGAGAGGTTTCATATACCAACTTTCATTTGCCATGACCTTCAAATAAGTATTATTTGAATGTATGCTGATATATGGTGATCAGAAAAAATTATCCTGGGAAGCGTGAATAGTGAGAGAAAAGACATAAAAAAAATGTGGAGCACTATATGGACATACATTACAATTGGTTAAATTAATGCTTTGTTGAGTTGGACAGATCAGGATTCAACTATCCCTTCTCACATTTACTAGCTGTGTAATCTTGCATCATTTATTTAACCTCCTCATCTGCAAAATGGAAATAACAATAGCATTTTTATTAAGGCTTGTTTTGAAGAAAATGAGAAAATGCATATAAAGTTCCTGGTACATACTATTATTGTTATTATTTTAATCTTTTTTATTATGGGGTCAGGAAAATGTTATAGTTTTACTCATATTGAAGTAATTATCTTGATGAAATGTGAAATAATTAGTGCTGATTTTATTTTAAAATTTCAATTGGTATACTCCTGTCTAATATGGAAGTTAGAAAAGTAACTTTGATATTATCAAAGTTTTTATATTTAAATTTCAACATGTATACTTAGTGATAACTAATACTTATGGGTGACACTGTATATCACAATGTATTTTACATGTATTGGCTGAATAAATTTTTACTATAACCCTATCAGGTTGGTACCAATATATTCTCATTTTACAAATGAGAATAGGAAAGTGAGTTTATGGTTCTGGATCCACTGATGAAAATAATAAATAATCCTAAGAACAAGGAACATAAAATGTATTGGGTTGGCCAAAAGGTTCGTTTGTTTTTTTCTCCATAAAATGGCTCTAGTAGCACTTGGTTGTCTTTAACTTCATTTGAAACAATTTGTTAGATTGTATAGTGACAGCTGTCATATCAGCATGCATTTAAAAAAAAAAACATCAAAATTGGTGAATTTTTGTGTAGCCATTTTAATATTGAAGATGGGAGAAAAAAGAAACATTTCCAGCATATTATGCTTTATTATTTCAAGAAAGGTAAAAAGGCAACCGAAATGCAAAAAAAGATTTGTGCAGTGTATGGAGAAAGTGTTGTGACTGATCGAACATGTCAAAAGTGGTTTGCGAAGTTTTGTGTTAGAGATTTCTTGCTGAACGATTCTCCATGGTCGGGTAAACCAAATGAAGTTGATAGCAATCAAATCGAGACTAATTGAGAAATCAATGTTCTATCACATGGGAGATAGCTGACATATTCAAAATATTCAAATCAGTTGTTGAAAATCATTTGCACCAGCTTGGTTATGTTCATCACTTTGATGTTTGGGTTCCACATAAGTTAAGCAAAAAAAATCCCTTCTTGACCGTATTTCTGCATGTGATTCTCTACTGAAACGTAATGAAAATGTTCCATTTTTAAAACAAATTGTGATGGGCGATGAAAAGTGGATACTATACAATAATGTTGAATGGAAGAGATCATGGGGCAAGCGAAATGAACCACCACCAACCACACCAAAAGCCGGCCTTCATCCAAAGTAGGTGATGTTGTGTATATGGTGGGATTGGAAGGGAGTCCTCTATTATGAGCTCCTTCTGGAAAACCAAATGATTAATTCCAACAAGCGCTGCTCCCAGTTAGACCAACTGAAAGCAGCACTCAATGAAAAGCAACTGGAATTAGTCAACAGAAAACGTATAATCTTCCATCAGGATAATGCAAGACCGCATGTTTCTTTGATGACCAGGCAAAATTGTTACAGCTTGGCTGGGAAGTTCTGATTTATCCACCATATTCACCAGACATTGTAACTTTGATTTCCATTTATTTTGGGCTTTACAAAATTCTCTTATTGGAAACAAATTCAATTCCCTTGAAGACTGTAAAAGGTACCTGGAATAGTTCTTTGCTCAAAAAGATAAAAAGTTTGGGGAAGACAGAATTATGAAGTTGCCTGAAAAATGGCAGAAGGTAGTGGAACCAAAGGGTGAATACATTATTCAATAAAGTTCTTGGTGAAAATGAAAAATGTGTCTTTTATTTTTACTTAAAAACCGAAGAAACTTTTTGGCCAACCCAATACCCAGATTTACTACACAAAAGGATATTTTTAGGAAGATGCAGAATTAGTAGATGTCATGTATTCAAAGAAAACAAAAATACGAATTCAAAAAGATACATGCACCCCAGTGTTGTTCATAGCAGTGTTATTTACAATAGCCAACATATGGAAGCAACCTAAGTGTCCATCAACAGATGAATGAATAATGAAGATGTTATATATATACATATATATATATGAGTAATAAGGAATGTTACTCAGCCATAAAAAAGAATGAAATTTTGTCATTTGCAACAACTTGGAAGAACTAAAGACTATTATGCTAAGTGAAATAAGTCATACAGAGAAAGACAATTACTCTATGTTATCACTATAGGTGGAATCTAAAAAATAAAACAAATGAATGCATATAAAAAAACAGAAACTGACTTGCAGATATAGAAAACAAACTAGTGGTTACCAGTAGGGAGAAGAAAAGGGGAGGGGTTGATAGGAGTATGAGATTAAGAGACACAAACTACTATGTATAAAATAAATAAGCAACAAGGTTATATTTTACAGCACAGGGAAATATAATCATTATTTTTAAACAACTTTAAATGGGGTATAATCTATTAAAATATTTAATCACTATGTTGTACACCTGAAACTAATATAATATTGTAAATCTATACTTCAAAAAAGGATTCACAACATGAAAAAATTAATCAAATATAAATATGCTACAGCTTGAATTACTTCTGAAAAATTATGCTGAGTGAAAGACTGCATATTGCATGATTTCATCCAAATGAAATGTTAGAATTGGCAAATCTGTAGAAACAGAATGTACATTAATTGTTGCCTAATTCTTTGGGCAGGGAGCATGGAGACTGACTATTAATGAGTATAAGATTTCTTTTTAGAATGATGAAAATATTCTAACATTTTCTACCACTTAGATTGTGGTAACGGTTGCACAGTTTTCTGAGTATACTAAAAATAACATTGACTAATACATGAATTTTATGATGCATATGTTATATCTCAGTAAAACTTTAAGAGAATAGATCCATGTGAGAAAGCATATTTTAAAAATAAAAGACAAATCAATCTCCAGTCATTAAACAATGTGTTGTTTTCCTAAACAACAGAGTAATAGAGATGAAATAGCTAAATTACAATGAGGAATGTAAATATATTAAAATAAAAGCTTATATGTTATAGTGTCCCATAAGAGCAAAAAAGAAGTAAGGCTAATATGAATTCTGCTTAGTGTTAATCATGGAAGACTGAAGGAAGAAAGATCATATCTGAGTTAAACCTTAGATAACTGGGAGAAGAATGTCCTAATTAAAGGGACCAGAATTATCTAAAGTGTGGAATATTAATGAAATGGTTACTATAGAAAAATGTAAGGATAGACATGGCCATCATTGTAAACAAAGGGATCTTGGAGGCTTTTGGAAACCTTGACAAATCTGAGATTATCCTACAGGCAATCATGATAGAATAAAAAGATAACTGTGACACAACTAAATATAAATGTTCTTTATATTGTATAGTGGTAACTGTCATGGAGTTACAAATGACTGAAAAAAAGAAGATTGTGAGAAACATTTCCGACACTATTTCACAAATCAAGAAGAGAAATTATGAGGAACTGGTCCTGGAAATTGCTTTGGGAATGAAAAGGATGTGATGAAGTCAACAGAATTTGATGCTTCAACTAAGTTTAGGGAGTGATGGAGCATTAGACTCTACAGTGACACTGAAAATATTAAAACCTTGTAACTTGGAGGAAAATGGTCAAACAAGAAACATAGGAGGTGTGAGTTGTATGAGGATAATAATGACAGGGTAATGTCATTTATTTTATTAAATATATATATGTCTATAAAGTATACTCATGCATTTTTATCTGTATAAAATGGAAAAGATGAATGCAAGCAATTGTGAATAAACCAGATCATCTTGAAAAAAACAGGAATTAAACTAAGATCAAGGAAGACTGATAGGCATTAGCGAACACATGAAAACCAGATAAAATGAGTGCCAACACCATTCTGATAAGTGATGAATAAGCCAGAAGTTTCAACTGAACCCTATTTCCTGAGATATAAAATTTCTATCTATTATGAGATGCTGAGACAAGTAAAATAAGTAGTAAACTGGTGTGAGACATTTAGTAATAAGGACTTAATGGAAAATGGAGGGTACTGGCTGAGGAGTTATAGGCCAGAGACTCTGTTTTGTTTAAATTAGACTCCCAAGATTATTTTTGAGTCTAAGATAGACTGCACCTGGTGATGAACTCTCTTGGAAGATAAGGACAGTCAAGGTGGAGTAAAATAAAAGCAGTTCCTGACTCTTAGTTCCAGTTATTGCTAAGAAGATGGCTGGCTGCATATGAGGAGACTAGAAAATAATTAATCCAGAATTAATTAATCATGAATAATGTTAATCATATGCTAATGACAGGTACCTGGCACAGTTCTCTGTGCATCAAAGACATCATAGCATGTATTCATTATGAAAACCTTAGGAGGTAATAAATCAGTGTACAGTTGTGTAATTGTAGTCATCACATCCTCAGCCAGTATTGGAGGACCTTAAATTCAAAAAATAAAAACTAAGGTTAAAGTTTGATGCTTTGTAATTATTGCCAGAGAGCTTATAGATGAAATCATGATGTTAAACAAAGAAATAATAGTGAGGAAAAATCAGGTGCAGAGGCAGAGCCTTGAGGAGTTTGTAATTTTTCTGAAGCTTTTAGGAAACACTGTAGACAACAATTAGGTTTTTACTCTTAAATGTAAATAGCCTGTTGTGATGACAAGTTCAGAGTTGTTCATCCACTACTGATGAAAACTTGGCTTATATAAACATTAACTTAGCCTTCTGAAGTTCTTGAGCAGATGTTATGCCAACTTCAGTAATTTTCTTGACAATTTCCTGGTTGACACTAAGGTTGGTTAAATGTTGTGGTCACAGGAAGTGGAAGCAAGAGACTAAAGAACTTTCAGAGAGGTTTGAGGAGGCTAGGAGAGGACCAGCATCCCAAAGCTGATAATCAGTTTCAAATATTACAAAGAAGTCAAGAAGACTGAGGATTAAGAAAAGATTTTTAGACCTTTCAAGAGAACATCTTCTGTGGAGTGGTGGAGAATGAAGCCAAGCAACAACAGATGTAAGAGTGAATGATCTAGAGGATCATCAGGAATTACAGATAATGTGTGATTACCTATGGCATTTTTTTTTGGACAAGTTTTTGAGAGGACTGATTCTTATCAATCCTTCGACAGGAAGAGTGGAGATGTTGCTCACAGATTTAGAGTTTCTTCGGTCAAGACCAAAAAGAATAAAAGAGAGAGAGCAAGAAAGCTAACAGTCTTATCCACATCTAACACCAAATCCACGATACCTGGCTCAAAACAAGAGTTGTCAGCATTCTCTTTGACTAGGAAGAAAAGTGAGGGGAACATTTACTAAAGAGCTCTCCATCCCTTTGCATCCCTCACGTATCTTCCCTACTATCCTTTATCAGACTAAAAGGGAATGCTTATCTGTATACTTTACATTTCTATTTAGTTTATGGGTGGTAATGAAGGAAGAGGAGGTTAAAAACAATAAAACTACAAAACTGTAACACTCCACAAAATAAATAAAAGAATATTTAAAAGGAGTAGGAAGAATTTTCTAAGTTCAGGAAATGTTATGAAATTCTATAGTTGTAACAAGGTAGGTATGCATTAACATCCCCACCGTTATCATATAATTAAATACAAGATGACTAGAGTACAGAATTCTGAAGTGAGCAGGCATATATTCCGCTCGGCTCTCTTCCAGCTGAGCAAATGTTTCTCTTGGATTGAACACAGACCTTCATTTATTTTCATTGTGAATCATTTTCCTGGAAGTCACTGTTGTGTAAATAGTGCTTCCCTGACTCCTGATTAACCCAGACAGCCAGAATCAGTAAGTGTGCAAATGAGCTCATAAGCAAGTTTATTTTCCAAGAAATTTCTTTGTCTATTTTCTCATTCTGGACTGTGTGATGGTCTTTCTGTGAGGATCCCCAGACAGTAGCCATTGTATTAAGCCTGATAATCCTTCAGTACTCTGTTCACTGCTCACATAACTGTATTCTAGACCTCCCTAGAATCTGGAGGGAATTCCTCATTCACCCTGAGATCTGACGGCTGGTGTTTTCCTTCTGCTCTTCCCACCCAATGACAGAACCTGGAGAGATGCCAAAGAACTTCTAGAAATATGCAGAAAACAATTTAAAAATCACTACAAAACCTTGGGGACCAGATGCAGCTACTTATATAACCAAAAAAAAAAAAAAAGATTTTGTTATGAAAATATCTTTTAAAATATTAGGCTGGTCAAAAAATTCTTTAGGGTTTTCATAACATCTTACAGAAAAACCCAAACGAATTTTTTAGCCAACCCAATATCACTTCCTGTAAGATTATGGGAGAAAACCGAACAAACAAAAAATACTAAAATGTTGATTACTTATCTCTGGAATATATCATTAAAGGTAACTGTTATTTTTCCTTTTTGTAAGCATTGGTAGTGTCTAAAATTTCCACAGTGATCAATAATTTGACTATAACTTTTAAAAACCATTTTAAAAATCAACTTTACATAGGAAGTATAAACATGTGAACTACTGATTCATTGGATCAAGGAACAGTAGGTCTGAAAGGAGCTTCAGAGATCATGTCTTAATCTTATTATTTTATAGATGAAGAAAATGAGTTCCAAGGCTGGGTGAAATGATTTGTCCACTGTCAGATACTCACATTACTTGAGGTAATTACATATCTCTTACCTTAAAGATAACCTCAAGCTTAGAAATATCTCTATTCTGATTGAGTTCAAAGCTCAGTTCCACTGTAAGAGTGAAATACTGACCTGGAAAGTCCACTAGTCGGAGAATCACTTAAATATTTACCAGAGTGTCTGACACATAATTGCTGCCTCATGCCTAGGATAAGTTAATGATAAATGGATGAATGATAATAAAAGTTGTTCAAAGGGAACACTAGGGATCATTGTCACACAATGTATTTGTCCAAGACAGGGATCCTTATATTACAACAAAATAGGGGGGAGGGGCATCACTTTGGAAACTGAGGACTCATGCCTTTTTTTTAACCTGCTGCCTGGGATAAATGAGGTTACCTCAAAATGGAAAAAAAAAATAGAAAAAAAATTGAAGAAAGAAAAAAATCACCAGTCATAAATAAAGGAGACTGCTACCAAATTAGTAATTATGTCAAGCAAATAAAGCTGTCCAGTATTATGCTTCAGCCACATTTGACCCATTTAGAAAAACAAAAGAGGAAACAATAAGAACAGAATGAAGTAATATATTACCCTACAGAGACATTTCTAGTTCTGAATATACATCTAATTCTGTTTTTACAAAGTTTCCAACATAAGCTGCCTCTTCCAGCATATTGGAGGGTAAAGCCACATGCTAATACCAATAAATTGGATTTGTGTTTGGGAAATTTATGTGTGCGTACATAAAAAAATTTGCATGCAGTCCCAGATGGAGGAGCCTTAGTTGCTAAGATAACAGTGTATACATTACACTGGAAGATGCAATTTATGTGTAAAACTATTCAATCACTGATTATGAGAGTGACACATTCTGGAATGATATGCCTTTAAATCTGGCATTAAACTTGAATATGGGGTGCCTACGTTTGACCAGCACAATCTTCCACCTGTCTGGTTTATTTTCACATACAGCTTCTTAAGGCACTCAGTGTGTATTTTATTTACTGATTGTTCATCAAATTTAAAAGAATAAAAACCACACAAGATATTTATAGAGTATTATTTTTTTTCACAATTAAAAAAACTTTATTTTGGAAATTTTCAAGCATAAGAATGTAGAGAGACTAGTACAATTAACATCCATGGGCCCATAAAGCAGCTTTAATAGTTATCAACATATGGCCAATCTTCTTCATTCCTACACTCTCGCACATCCTTCCCTAACCTCCCTACCCTGCTCACTGGCAGATTATTTATTTTTTTTGTGTTGCTTTGTTTCTTTGTTTTGTTTCTTTTAACATCTTTATTGGAGTATAATTGCTTTACAATGTTGTGTTAGTTTCTGCTGTATAACAAAGTGAATCAGATGTATGTATACATTCATCCCCTTAACCCTTCCCTCTTGCACCTCCCTCCCACCCACCCTATCCCACCCCCCTAGGTGGTCACAAAGCAGAGAGGTGATCTCCCTGTGCTATGCAGCTGTTTTCCACTAGCTATCTATTTTACCAAATGGTAGTATATATATGTAAATGCTACTCTCTCACTTCGTCCCAGCTTATGCATCACCCTCCCCATGTCCTCAAGTCCATTCTCTATGTCTGCATTTTTATTCCTGTCCTGCTCCTGGGTTCATCAGAATCATTTTTTTTGAATCCATATATATGTGTTAGCATACGGTATTTGTTTTTCTCTTTCTGACTTACTTCACTCTGTATGACAGAGTCTAGGTCCATCCACCTCATGACAAATAACTCTATTTCATTTCTTTTTATGGCTGAGTAATATTCCATTGTATATATGTGCCACATCTTCTTTATCCATTCATCTGTCGATGGACACTTAGGTTGCTTCCATGTCCTCGCTATTGTAAATAGTGCTGCAATGAACATTCTGGTACATGTCTCTTTTTGAATTATGGTTTTCTCAGGGTGTATGCCTAATAGTGGGATTGCTTGGTCATATGGTAGTTCTATTTTTAGTTTTTTAAGGAACCGCCATACTGTTCTCCATAGTGGCCGTATCAATTTACATTCCCATGAACAGTGCAAGAGGGTTCCCTTTTCTCCACACCCTCTCCAGCATTTATTGTTTCTAGATTTTTTGATGATTGCTATTCTGACCAGTGTGAGGTGATACCTCATTGTAGTTTTGATTTGCATTTATTTAATGATTAGCATCCTTTCATGTGTTTGTTGGCAATCTGTATATCTTCTTTGGAGAAACGCCTGTTTAGGTCTTCTGCCCATTTGTGGATTGGGTTGTTTGTTTTTTTTGTTATTGAGCTGCATGAGCTGCTTGTATATTTTGGAGATTAACCCTTTGTCAATTGCTTCATTTGCAAATATTTTCTCCTATTCTGAGGGTTGTCTTTTTATGTTGTTTATGGTTTCCTTTGTTGTGAAAAAGCTTTTAAGTTTCATTAGGTCCCATTTGCTTATTTTTGTTTTTATTTCCATTTCTCTAGGAGGTGGGTCAAAAAGGATCTTGGTGTGATTTATGTCTTAGAGTGTTCTGCCTGTGTTTTCCTCTAAGAGATTTTTAGTGTCTGGCCTTAGATTTAGGTCTTTAATCTATTTTGAGTTTATTTTTATATATGGTGTGAGGAAGTGTTCTAATTTCATTCTTTTACATGCAGCTGTCCAGTTTTCACAGCACCACTTATTGAAGAGGCTGTCTTTTCTCCATTGCATATTCTTGCCTCCTTTATCAAAGATAAGGTGACCATATGTGCATGGGGTTATCTCTGGGCTTTCTATCCTTTTCCTTTGATCTGTATTTCTGTTTTTGTGCCAGTATCATACTGTCTTGATTACTGTAGCTTTGTAGTATAGTCTGAAGTCTGGGAGCCTGATTCCTCCAGCTATGTTTTTCTTTCTCAAGATTGCTTTAGCTATTTGGGGTCTTTTGTGTTGCCATACAAATTGTGAAATTTTTTGTTCTAGTTCTGTGAAGAATGCCATTGGTAGTTTGATAGGGATTGTATTTAATCTGTACATTGTTTTGGGTAGTATAGTCATATTCACAATGTTGATTCTTCCAATCCAAGAACATGGTATATCTCTCCATCTGTTCGTATCATCTTTAATTTCTTTCATCAGTGTCTTATAGTTTTCTGCCTACAGGTCTTTTTTCTCCTTAGGTAAGTTTACTCCTAGGTATTTTACTCTTTGTTGCAGTGGTAAATAGGAGTGTTTCCTTAATTTCTCTTTCAGATTTTTTGTCATTAGTGCATAGGAATGCAAGAGATTTCTGTGCATTAATTTTGTATCCTGCTACTTTACCAAATTCATTGATTTGCTGTAGTAGTTTTGTGGTAGCATCTTTGGGATTCTCTAGGTATAGTATCAAGTCATCTCCAAACAGTGACAGTTTTACTTCTTCTTTTCTGATTTGGATTCCTTTTATTTCTTTTTCTTCTCTGATTTCCATGGCTAAGACTTCCAAAACTAGGTTGAATAAGTGTGGTGAGAATGGGCAACCTTGTCTTGTTCCTGATCTTAGAGGAAATGGTTTTGGTTTTTCACCATTGAGAACAATGTTGGCTGTGCGTTTGTCATATATATCCTTTATTATGTTGAGGTAGGTTCCCTCTATGCCTACTTTCTTGAGAGTTTTTATAATAAATGTGTTTTAAGTGCCTTATGGACTGTGCTACATGAAAAAAAAAAATGGCAAAAGCAGAATGAAAAATTGTTAAGAACCAACAGGCAAAGTAAGGGTTCTAGGTATGTGCTAGGTTCTAATAATGCAACCTTAGCAATTTACTTATTTCATGGTAGTTACATCAGTTTCATAATTTGTATAGTAGACATAATATTACTACTTATTTCATTATCTGTGAGGATCTAATCAGATAATTTATATAAAGAACTCAATATAGATTTAGCAAATGGTAAGCTCTGAATAATCATTATTTTTGATCTTTTTCTAAAAAACTGACATTTTAAGAACAAAGGTCTCTCTGAAACTGTGCTTACATATTCAGAATATTGTATTAAGCATTCCTTTAATAGTGAATGCCACTGGCAATTAAAATAGGAGAGATGGTGTGGATAGTTTGAAATGAAGCTGACTGTTCAGAAGGCTGAATGTTACTAATGACAGAAATAGTAAGTATGAACTTTGTGTAGGAGGAACACAGATAAAAATCAATTTGAAGGAGAGATTTAGATTTCGCAGAAATATTTCTCAAGGAAAGATCCTGGGGAGAAGATTTGGGCCCAGTTTTAAAACCATAGGGTCAGAAAATGACTTTTTTGTTGCTTGTTTGTTTTCTTCCCTGAATATAGCCTGGGTCTTTCATTTAACGTTGTCACTGGCCCAGCTCCCACTCATTTAGTTGCATTTTTGGCTTTAGTAGAATGAAGACCAGAGGTCAAAAAGGAAGTCACCGTGCTATATAAAACTCCTTAAGACTCTTAGGCACAAACAGCACTGCTTCTGTACCTCCTTTATAGAACCAATTAGAAAAGGGAGAAAGACATAGATCTGTCCTTTTGCCATTGACTCTGTGCACCCCTGGCATTTGAAAGGCATCCACATATCAGTGGTCTGACCACTCCCCAAGCAGGTGGCAGAGAGACTGTGGTGCTTGGTGGACAAGGGTAGATGGGAATAGGAGAGGCAGTGGCAGTACCCAGAAGGAGTGCTAAGAATGTCAAGCACATAGTAAGCCCTCAAGAAATATTTGTTTAATGGCTTCATGTTTTCTGTACTGAGCTGAACTGTGTTCAGAAAGGTATGTTTAAATCCTAAGCCCTGGTAACTATGAATGTAATCTTATTTGGAAATAGAGTCTTTGCCAAGGTCATGAAGTTAAAGTAAGGTCATACTGGATTAGGATGCACCCTAATCCAATTATTGATATCTTTATAAGAAGGAAATCTGGACAGAAATGTATACAAAAGGAGAATGCCACATGACTATAGAAGCAGAGATTAGACTGATGCACCTACAAGTGAAGGGGTGCCAAAGATTGCCAGCTACTGACAAAAGCTAGGGACACACATGGAAGGATTCTCCTTAGGGCATTCAGAGAGAGCACAACCCTACTAATACCTTCATTTCAGACTTCTGGCCTACAGAACAGGAAGAGAATAATTTTTGTTTTTTAAGGCACCTAGTTTATGTCAGCCTTAGGAAAATAACACAGTCCCCAAAGAAAATGTATTTTACCAAGACCTAGCAAAGTCAATGGTGCTTAGTGGGGAGCTAAAACACCTACTAGAAGGATCTACATTGCCTGGTAAAATGGCAGTAGTAGAACAGAGCTTAGCAGAATCTACAAAAAAATCTCTGTTGTTGGCAGGTGAAGGTTGCTCACACTACTTAAAATGCACTTGCAGAGATGACCATCAAGGGGCTGTCAATAGAACTTGAATAAAAAAGGCAAGAGGGAAAGAACTGTAGGGAGCTGGTGTTTATGGGCAGGTAAAGGCAAAATCCATTTCCCAATGGACTCATTTTTAGCTCCACACTTGGGAGGCCTGAGGAAACATAAGCTATAATATAGAACAGTTTCCTTTTGATTATATGAAGAATTGCATTAGATGTCTTTTCCTATACGTAGATATCTTTCAGTTTTAAATGTTGGGTCACTTATTACTCAGAAATGTGTTTTTCACTAGAATGATTATGCCAACTGTTCCACTTAAAAGGCTCTTGATCACTGAACACAGTGAAAAGTAATTTAGAAATGCTGACTCTGGAGAAATGTTTTGATAACAAAATTTGTGAAGGCAAGCCAGAATGAAAGCATTTCTTAACGTCAGATTGAAAATATTTAAAAGAACCATAGTGAAGGAGAAGCTTCAAGATGGCAGAAGAGTAAGACATGGAGATCACCTTCCTCCCCACAAATACATCAGAAATACATCTACATGTGGCACAACTCCTACAGAACACCTACTGAACGCTGGCAGAAGACCTCAGACTTCCCAAAAGGCAGGAAACTACCCACGTGACTGGATAGGGCAAAAGATAAAAGAAAAACCAGAGACAAAAGAATAGGGACGGGACCTACACCAGTGGGGAGGAGCTGTGAAGGAGGAAAGGTTTCCACACACTAGGAAGGCCCTTAGTGGGTGGAGACTGCAGGTGGCAGAGGGGGAAAACTTCAGAGCCACGGAGGAGAGCGCAGCAACAAGGGTGCAGAGGGCAAAGTGGAGAGATTCTCACACAGAGGATCGGTGCCGACCAGCACTCAACAGCCCAAGAGGCTTGTCTGCTCACACGCCAGGATGGGTGGGGGATGGGAGCCGAGGCTCTGGCTTCGGATGTCAGACCCCAGGGAGAGGACTGGGGTTGGCTGCGTGAACACAGACTAAAGGGGGCTAGTGCAGCACAGGTAGCTGGGTGGGAGTCCGGGAAAATGTTTGGAGCTGACGAAGAGACAAGAGATTTTTTCTTGCCTCTTTGTTTCCTGGTGCACGAGGAGAGGGGATTAAGAGCGTGGCTTAAAGGAGCTCCAGAGATGGGCGTTAGCTGCGGCTATCAGCACAGACACCAGAGACGGGCATGAAACTCTAACGCTGCTGCTGCAGCCACCAAGAACCCTGTGTGCAAGCACAGGTCACTATCCACACCTCCCCTCCTGGGAGCCTGTGCAGCCCGCCACTGCCAGGGTCCCGTGATGCAGGGACAACTTCCCCGGGAGAACACACTGCATGCCTCAGGCTGGTGCAACGTCAAGCTGGCCTCTGCCACCACAGGCTTGCCCTGCATTCCATACCCTTCCCTCCTCCAAGCCTGAGTTAGCCAGAGCCCCCAAATCAGCTGCTCCTTTAACCCAGTCCTGTCTGAGTGAAGAACAGACACCTTCAGGCAACCTACACGCAGAGGCAGGTCCAAATCCAAGGCTGAACCCCAGGAGCTGTGCGAACAAATAAGAGAAAGGGAAATTGCTCCCAGTAGCCTCAGGAGCAGCAGATTAAATCTCCACAATCAACTTGATGTACCCTGCAACTGTGGAGTACCTGAATAAAAAACGAATCATCGCAAATTGAAGAGGTGGACTTTTGGAGCAATGATATATTCATTTTTTTCCCTTTTTTCTCCTTTTGTGAGTGTGTATGGGTATGCATCTGTGTGTGATTTTGTCTGTATAGCTTTCCTATTACCACTTGTCCTAGGGTTCTGTCTGTCCGTCTTTTTAATTTCTTTTTTTTTTTTTAGTATAGTTTTTAGCACGTGTTAACATCTGTGGATTTGTTCTTTGGTTTGGTTGCTCTCTTCTTTCATTCTTTCTTTTTTTTATTACTTAAAATTTTATTTAATAATTATCTTTTATTTTTTATTTTATTAACTATTTTATTTTACTTTATTTTATTTTATCTTCTTTCTTTTCTCCCTTTTATTCTGAGCCATGTAGATGACAGGCTCTTGATGCTCCAGCCAGGCACCAAGGCTATGCCTCTGTCCCAGCTCCATGGAATGTCAAATGGCAAAAATCTCCCAGAGATCTCCATCTCAATGCCAAGACCCAGGCCCACTCAACGACTAGCAAGCTACAGTGCTGGACACCCTATGCCAAACAACTAGCAAGAAAGGAATACGAACCCATCCATTAGAAGAGAGGCTGCCTAAAATCATAATAAGGGCACAGACACTCCAAAACACACCACCAGACGTGCACATGCCCACCAGAAAGACAAGATCCAGTCTCACCCACCAGAACACAGGCACCAGTCCCCTCCACCAGGAAGCCTACACAACCCACTGAAGCAACCTTAGCCACTGGGGACAGATACCAAAAACAATCGGAACAACGAACCTACAGCCTGAGAAAAGGAGAGCTCAAACACAGTAAGTTAAGCAAAATGAGAAGACAGAGAAACACATAGCAGATGAAGGAGCAAGGCAAAAACCCAGTAGGCCTAAAAAATGAAGAGGAAATAGGCAGTCTACCTGAAAAAGAATTCAGAATAATGATAGTAAAGATGATCCACAATCTTGGAAATAGAATGGAGAAAATACAAGAAACGTTTAACAATTACCTAGAAGAACTAAAGAGCAAACAAACAGTGATAAACAACACACTAAGTGAAATTAAAAATTCTCTAGAAGGAATCAATAGCAGAATAACTGAGGTAGAAGAACAGATAAGTGACTTGGAAGACAAAATAGTGGAAATAACTACTGGAGAGCAGAATAAAGAAAAAAGAATTGAGGAGAGTCTGAGAGACCTCTGGGACAACATTAAATGCAAAACATTCATATTATAGAGGTCCCAGAAGAGGAAGAGAAAAAGAAAGGGACTGAGAAAATATTTGAAGAGATTATAGTTGAAAACTTCCCTAATATGGGAAAGGAAATAGTTAATCAATTGCAGGAAGCACAGAGAGTCCCACACAGGATATATCCAAGGAGAACCACGCCAAGACACATATTAATCAAACTATCAAAAATTAAATACAAAGAAAAGATATTAAAGGCAGCAAGGGAAAAACAACAAATAACACACAAGAGAATCCCCATAAGGTTAACAGCTGATCTTTCAGCAGAAACTCTGCAAGTCAGAAGGGAGTGGCAGGACATATTTAAAGTGATGAAGGAGAAACCTACAACCAAGATTACTCTACCCAGCAAGGATCTCATTCAGGTTTGATGGAGAAATTAAAACCTTTACAGACAAGCAAAAGCTAAGACAATTCAGCACCACCAAACCAGCTTTACAACAAATGCTAAAGGAACTTCTCTAGGCAAGAAACACAAGAGAAGGAAAACACCTACAATAACAAACCCAAAACATTTAAGAAAATGGGAATAGGAAAATACATATCAATAATGATCTTAAATGTAAATGGCTTAAATGCTCCAACCAAAAGACATAGACTGGCTGAATGGATACAAACACAAGACCCATATATATGCTATCTACAAAAGACTCACTTCAGACCTAGGGACACATACAGACTGAAAGTGAGGGCATGGAAAAAGATAATCCATGCAAATGGAAATCAAAAGAAATCTGGAGTAGCAATTCTCATATCAGACAAAATAGACTTTAAAACAAACACTGTTACAAGAGACAGAGAAGGACACTACATGATGATCACGGGATCAATCCAGAAGATATAATGATTGTAAATATTTATGCACCCAACATAGGAGCACCTCAATACATAAGGCAAATACTTACAGCCATAGAAGGGGAAATTGACAGTAACACAATCATATTAGGGGACTTTAACACCCCACTTTCACCAATGGACACATCATCCAAAATGAAAATAAATAAGGAAACACAAGCTTTAAATGATACATTAAACAAGATGGACTTAATTGATATTTATAGGACATTCCATCCAAAAACAACACAATACACATTCTTCTCAAGTGCTCATGGAACATTCTCCAGGATAGATCATATCTTGGGTCACAAATCAAGCCTTGGTAAATTTAAGAAAATTGAAATTGTAGCAAGTATCTTTTCCGAACACAACGCTATGACATTAAATATCAATTACAGAAAAAAAACTGTAAAAAATACAAACACATGGAGGCTAAACAATACATTACTAAATAACCAAGAGATCACTGAAGAAATCAAAGAGGAAATCTAAAAATACCTAGAAACAAATGACAATGAAAACACAATGACGCAAAACCGATAGGATGCAGCAAAAGCAGTTCTAAGAGAGAAGTATATAGCAATACAATCCTACCTTAAGAAACAAGAAACATCTCAAATAAACAACCTATCCTTACACCTAAAGCAATTGGAGAAAGAAGAACAAAAAACCCCCAAAGTTAGCAGAAGGAAAGAAATCACAGAGATCAGATCAGATATAAATGAAAAAGAAATGAAGGAAACAAGAGCAAAGATCAAGAAAACTAAAAGCTGGTTCTTTGAGAGGATAAGCAAAATTGATAAACCATTAGCCAGACTCATCAAGAAAAAAAGGGTGAAGACTCAAATCAATAGAATTTGAAATGAAAAAGGAGAAGTAACAACTGAAACTGCAGAAATACAAAGGATCGTGAGAGATTACTACAAGCCACTATATGCCAATAATATGGACAACTGGGAAGAAATTGGTAAATTCTTAGAAATGCACAACCTTCTGAAACTCAACAAGAAAGACAGAAAATATGAACAGACCAATCACAAGCACTGAAATTGAAACTGTGATTAAAAATCTTCCAACAAACAAAGGCTTGGGACCAGATGGCTCAACAGGCGAATTCTATCAAATATTTAGAGAAGATCTAACTCATATCCTTCTCAAACTCTTTCAAAATATAGCAGAGGGAGGAACACTCAAAACTTATTCTATGAGGCCACCATCACCCTGCTACCAAAACCAGACAAAGATGTCACAAAGAAAGAAAACTACAGGCCAATATCACTGATGAACATAGATGCAAAAATCCTCAACAAGACACTAGCAAACAGAATCCAACACATTAAAAGGATCATACACCATGATCAAGTGGGATTTATCCCAGGAATGCAAGGATTCTTCAATATACACAAATCAATCAATGTGATACACCATATTAACAACTGAAGGAGAAAAACCATATGATCATCTCAGTAGATTCAGAAAAAGCTTTTGACAAAATTCAACACCCATTTATGATAAAAACCCTCCAGAAAGTAGGCATAGAGGGAACTTTCCTCAACATAATAAAGGCCACATATGACAAAGCCACAGCCAACATCGTCCTCGATGGTGGAAAACTGAAATCATTTCCACTAAGATCAGGAACAAGACATGGTTGCACACTCTCACCACTATTATTCAACATAGTTTTGGAAGTTTAGTCACAACCATCAGAGAAGTAAAAGAAATAAAAGGAATCTAAATCAGGAAAGAAGAAGTAAAGCTGTCGCTGTTTGCAGATGACATGATACTATAGAGAGAGAATCCTAAATATGCTACCAGGAAACTATTAGAGCTAATCAATGAATTTGTTAAGTAACAAGATACAAAAGTAATGCACAGAAATCTCTTGCATTCCTACACACTAATGATGAAAAATCTGAAAGTGAAATTAAGAAAACAATCCTATTTACCATTGCAACAAAAAGAATAAAATATCTTGGAATAAAACTACCTAAGGAGAAAAAAGACCTGTATGCAGAAAATTATAAGACACTGATGAATGAAATTAGATGGTACAAATAGATGGAGAGATATACTATGTTCTTGGATTTGAAGAATCAACATTGTGAAAATGACTATACTAGCCAAAGCAATCTATGGATTCAATGCAATCCCTGTCAAACTACCAATGGCATTTTTCACAGAACTGGAATAAAAAATTTCACAATTTGTATGGAAACACAAAAAACCCTGAATAGCCAAAGCAATCTTGAGAAAGAAAAACGTAGCTGGAGGAATCTGGCTCCCTGACTTCAGACTATACTACAAAGCTACAGTTATCAAGACAGTATAGTACTGGCACAAAAACAGAAATACAGATCAATGGGACAGGATAGAAATCCCAGAGATAAACCCACACACATATGGTCACCATACCTCTGATAAAGGGGGCAAGAATATGCAATGGAGAAAAGACAGCCTCTTCAATAAGTGGTGCTGGGAAAACTGGACAGCTGCATGTAAAAGAATGAAATTTAGAACACTCCATAACACTATACACAAAATAAACTCAAAGTGGATTAAATACCTAAATCTAAGGCCAGACACTATCAAACTCTTAGAGGAAAACATAGGCAGAACACTCTATGACATAAATCACAGCAAGATCCTTTTTGACCCACCTCCTAGAGAAATGGCAATAAAAACAAAAATAAGCAAATGGGACCTAATGAAACTTAAAAGCTTTTTCACAACAAAGGAAACCATAAACAACATAAAAAGACAACCCTCAGAATAGGAGAAAATATTTGCAAATGAAGCAATTGACAAAGGGTTAATCTCCAAAATATACAAGCAGCTCATGCAGCTCAATAACAAAAAAAACAAACAACCCAATCCACAAATGGGCAGAAGACCAAAATAGACCTTTCTCCAAAGAAGATATACAGATTGCCAACAAACACATGAAAGAATGCTCAACATCATTAATCATTAGAGAAATGCAAATCAAAACTACAATGAGATATCATCTCACACTGGTCAGAATGGCCATCATCAAAAAATCTAGAAACAATAAATGCTGGAGAGGATGTGGAGAAAATGGAACACTCTTGCACCATTGGTGGGAATGTAAATTGATACAGCTACTATAGAGAACAGTATGGAGTTTCCTTAAAAAACTAAAAATAGAACTACCATACGACCCAGCAATCCCACTACTGGGCATATACCCTGAGAAAACCATAATTCAAAAAGAGTCATGTACCAAAATGTTCATTGCAGCCCTATTTACAATAGCCGGGACGTGGAAGCAACCTAAGTGTCCATCAACAGATGAATGGATAAAGAAGATGTGGCACATATATACAATGGAATATTACTCAGCCATAAAAAGAAACGAAATTTAGTTATTTGTCGTGAGGTGGATGGACCTAGAGTATGTCATACAGAGTGAAGTAAGTCAGAAAGAGAATAACAAATACCGTATGCTAACACATATATATGGAATCTAAAAAAAAAAAAAAAAAAAAAAAAAGCTCATGAAGAACCTAGGGGCAAAATGGGAATAAAGACACAGACCTATAGAGAATGGACTTGAGGACATGGGGAGGGGCAAGCATAAGCTGGGACGAAGTGAGAGAGTGGCATGGACATATATACACTACCAAACATAAAATAGATAACTAGTGGGAAACAGCTGTATAGCACAGGGAAATCAGCTCGGTGATTTGTGACCACCTAGAGGGGTGGGATAAGGAGAGTGGGAGGGAGGGAGACACAAGAGGGAAGAGATATGGGGACATATGTATATGTATAACTGAATCACTTTGTTATAAAGCAGAAACTAACACACCATTGTAAAGCAATTATACTCCAATAAAGATGTTAAAAAAAAAAAAAGGATCCTAAAAAAAAAAGAACCATAGTGAAAAACAGTAATAATGAACCTTCAAAACTGATGATAAACATATATTAACAGTTATAATTAAATGAATTTTGTCTAAACAAGATCCATAAAGCAACTAGTACAAGGTCTGAGTCCATTATAGGCATGGTTGACAGCCATAAGAGCATGATAAATATAAAATGATAAGTTGTATATATATTTTTTGTTCTTAAAATTGTCTATGATAAGTGATTGTAATAAATACTTAGTCAGCTAAGACCAAAATCATTACAAAAATGTGAAGGCAGCCTTTGTAGGGTCGTTAGAAAAGTTGCATGTTAAGGGTATGACTCCTAAATAATCTCTGTACACACTGTATTGATTCCAGCAGCTTCTAGTTAGACCCACGTATATTGTTTAGGAAGAAAGCTTGTGGGTACAACAATACCATAGAGTATACTAAAACTAACATTATTATTTTAGTTCTTCCATGAACAAGGGCCAGGTCTATATCTTTTAAATATATTGACTTACCAAGTTTATGTACCATAAAACCCACTGGCACACAGAGTTTAGTAATGTGGGGCTGCGAGTTCAAGCTGCGTACTGTAGTTCTAGAGATCTGCTTTTAATCGGTACCTGTATCAGGGTGGAAACAGATCAAGTGTCAGAGAAAGCAGGTAGTTTGTGTCATGGAGTCCTTCAAATGATGAAAATTAGAGGTCTTTGATGGCTTATGGAACATGTGGCATAAAGTATGTAAGTATGTAATATGTAGAGAGAAAAGTAGGCACATATTCATTTTCAAAACTGTTTGGAAGAACGTGGTCTCTACTTATCTAAATGTTCAGAAAACTGTTTCTGGTCCTGGAGAAGACTGAGAAAATGAAGGAGGATCTTGATATTTTTGGTGTCTTAATCAGTTTGCTCTACTTAATGGAATACCATAGACTGGGTGCCTTAAACAATATAAACTTGCTTCTCACAGTTCTGGAGGCTGGACAGTCCAAGATCAAAGTGCCAGGTGATTCAGTTCCTGGTGAGAGCTCTCTTCTTTATCTCATCTATATATATATGAGAGAGACAGAGACAGAGAGAGAGAGAGATTTATTTTAAAGTACTGGCTTATGCAGTTATGAAGGCTGGCAAGTCCAAAATCCAGGGAAGAGTTCATGCTGTAGATGGGGTCCAAAGGCAGTCTTCAGAAATAACTCTTTTCCATGGGGCAACTCAGTCTGTTTTCTCTAAAGGCCTTCAACTGATTAGATGAGGCCAACCCACACTATGGAGAATAATCTGCTTTACTCAAAGTTGACTGATTTAAATGTTAATCTCATCTAAAAATATCTTCATACCAATATCCAAAGTGTTGTTTGACCAAATATCTGGGAACTATGGGTTAGCCAAGTTGACACACAAAATTAAACATTGCACCCACCTATCCTAAAGCTCCATGAGGGTAGAGACTGCATTGTTCATTGGTCTATCTCTGTCTTCTACACACTGTCTAGTATAGTGCCAGGAATATAAAAGCCCCAGTATTTCTTGAAAGATGCTTTAGAAGATTGAAGCTAAATGGTCCACAACCCAGAATATCACATAATACTAAACAGCAGTTGTGGCAGACAAAGACACAAGAGGAGGCTTGGTCAGAGGGCAGGCACTATTTGTCTGACGTCACTTGGAGGAGATATTGTGTGTACAAATAAGTCATTAATGAGAAAAGACAGCTGGAGGCCTACAGGTCACCTCTATTCCTGATCAGTATAATGGCCAAATTGCTGGTACACTTGGATATTCTTAGAATTACAGTAAATAAAACTAGGTTAACAATTTACTTCTGTTATATGAAAAAAAATCAGAAGCCAGTGTGAGCTTGAGTCATACTATCTCTCATGCTGGGGAATATACTGATCTGTACACGTAGTGTGATGGATTTTCAAGGTCAAGGGTACATGTAAGTATCTGAGCTGAGATTTAAATACTTCACATCTCTGTTTTGTCATTGCTATATATACAAATGAAAATATTTTCTTGGAAAACAAGTCAGAATTTTATGTTAACCTTTATTTAGATGCAATTAATATTAAGCATTGCTAACACAAATGCAATTTTTCTATCTTTGTCCTGATTTCTAACTCTCTTTTGTCCTGGGATCCATGACCTTTCTAAAAATCATGGTAGTGAAATCATCTCTATCTCTTTTGAGAAAATAGAGTTCTGGTGCACTCTGTATTCTGACTCACAACTTGAGGTTATGTGGAAATAGGCTTTTGAGTCATTAATTCTCATCCCTTCTGCTTCTGCATCATTTGGGAAAGCTTTTCACAATGCACTTTTTTAACGCTAAGTTTTGCTTTGTTTGGTTTCTTTTGCTACATAGTGCTAGAAACTGCATGAGCTACTGGACGGTCAAGTAGGCTTAAGCAGGGTTAAGGAGAATTTGTTTCCAATTTTGGATCATGTCTTCTTTCCTCTATCTTTTTCTTTTGGACTACCACCAATCTTGTGTTGTTGTTTTCACCATAAAAATACCTTTATTCTTGTTTCTAAATATAAAAATTATATCCATCTAGTAAGGAAAAAAACTACACTGAAATTATAATGAAAGTAAAATTCATTTCAAATCTCACTTTACCATAGTTAATAACCATAGTTATTAATACTTTGATAAATATAATGAGGACAGGCAGATATCTCCCTTTCTCTTGTTTTTGTATGTGTGTGCATGTGTGTGCACACATGTGTATACACATACTATGTTGGATATCCTCTTTGTGTTTCTCCGTATCCTTACTTTACCCCGAAAGGCTACTCTCAATAGGCTTCCTTAGCTCTGGCTTCTAATTCGATTGGGCCAATCAGAAGCTCCAGAAAGAAGTCAGAAGTAGGGATGAGAATGAGGGGTGAAGACTTATTTATCTAGTCCCCTCCCTTTTGGCTTACTTGAAGCAGGCTTTGTTCTTCTATGAGTCCTCTCTCAAGACAGACACCTCTATAAGTCTCTTAATTTCTAGATTCTGGTAGCTCCTTCCTGCTGCCTCTCAGGAAGTTTAGGGGTTGTAAGTGTTCCACTGAAACTAGCCCCAGAGCAATTACTATTCCTTGTGCCCCTGTACCGTGCTCACTGCTTTAAAACGATCTATTATCAAAACAGTCCTCAAATTATCCTAATTTGAATGTGCCACATGTTTCCTGACAACTCCCTTATACAACACAACACACCTTATATTACTGAAATAGGATGGATGGTGATTGCTACTCAAACATTTTTTTTTATTATGTACCATAATTTGTTTTTCTAGTCTCATCTTGGTGGATATTTAGAGTATTCCATTTTTTCATACTGTTAGCACTGAAGCCATTAACAACCCCATTTACATATTTTGCTAAATTTTTGCAAGGTGATTTTATAGTAAACTCCTAACAATAGAGTTTCTTAGTCAAAGGGTATGTGTCTTTTCAAATTTGATAGAAATCATTTTTCTTTCTTCTAGATATTTGCACCAATTTGGATCAGAATGAACATTTCTGTCTCCTCTACACACTCATCAGTATTGTATTTTAACAAACGTTTTAATTTTTGCCAATGTGAAATACAAGAAATGTCACTAGCATTTTATTTTTTATTTCTTTAATTATGAGCAATATTGATCTTTTCATGTATTTATTTAACCATTTACATTTCTTTTTCTGGGAACTTCCTATTCACACCCTTTGCCCATATCAATTATAATACTTATTTTAAAGACAAAGAGTGTGGTCTACAGTGGAAAAAATATGTAACCTTAGAGCCTTCCTAATTTCATCCTAAAAGATGTTTTAACGTCCATATTATTCCATTGTATTTTTTTCTTTAGGTTTCTAAGTTATGTTTTTGTAAATTTAACGTGATAAGAGTTCCAAGATGGGGAGTCACATTTTATAGGTCCTCTGAATAGTGGGGGCTGCCTTGCTGCTTCTCAGATTGTGTGATGACCTCAACTTTAAATACTAGCCATAGTTTTATTTGTGTGCTCCTCCTCACATTGAGCTTCGGACATTTGTCTTACATTTCTTAACTTCTATTTTGCATTTTTGAAGTGAAATTTAACGGATAAAGTTTGTCACCATCTTTTATTGTCCCTATCTGTTCATTTTAGTGGTGTATCTATACAGTACAGGTAAGAAGTGGCATAGAATACACATCTAAGCATGTGAACAGTGAGGTCTCTATTCAGAAATATGTAGGAATATTTGCAAAAAGAAAAAAATGCTTTAATCAATCTGAGTAGGTTTGAATTGTGTCCAGATTTTCATTTGAAGTAACTTATGGACTGGAGCACAGGGAATAAGATTATGCCTTTACCGATGTTTAGAGCTTGATTGGAAAGAAAAGTCAAATTCATGGAAGCATGTTAGGGAGGATTTAGGAAATCCTGTTTGGCAGTTGATTTATTAGACTATGATTAAAAGATAATTAAATGTTAAATATACACATACACATATAGTATATTATGGTTTCTCTATTTTATCCAGATAATTTCAACTTAGAGTTACTAATTGTTCTACTTCATGGTCACATTAGAAAGTGTGTTGTTTCTCCTAGAAGACTAGATTTGCCCATGCTGGTGGTGGTGGCTGCCTAGTGGGAAAGAAAGTACAGGAAGTGAAGTTAGTTGGATACCTGTGAAGCACTGGTGAGTCACTCTGTTATTTGTTGTCAAGGAATTCCATTTAATATTCTCACTACCCTCTGGAATAAAAATTTCCATCTCCATTTTTTGAAGTCAAGCAACATCCTCAAGATCACATGAAATAAGGAATATGGTGTGGGATTTGAAATTAGGCCTTTCTGATTCCAGACTCCATGTTGCTGCTGCTATACCAGTGTTTCTCAAACTATCTGTGATACAGAGTGTTTTGTTTTATTTTGTTCTGTTTTGTTTTGTTTTCTGTCATAGATCTATACATGGTCCAACTATGAATGACTAGTATGAAGCTTCTGTTCTATGGAACTCATTTACAAGTTCAACAACATCCAAATTACTCTAGACTCTTTTCAATGAGAAGAGTCCACTGACCACAGGCTTAGATGTCATGATAACATCAATTGCTAGAAAAGTTTTTAAAACTTGTAATCTTTGTACTTACTACATTCTGGTAACAAATATCTTGCAGAACAGCCCTGTCTGCAGACCCTACTCTGTGTTGCACATCTCTAGAAAATACTGCTAATGCCTAATTTATCATCTGCTTTTTAAAGATCACACATTATTATTGAAATAAAAGTATGGAAGTTAGAATTCTGTTTTTATGGTGAAGTAAATCTAATACAAAATTGTAATTCAAAGCTTTAATAAGAATAAATTATTCCCTGAGGAATGTACTTGATAAGTTACAAACATGGAAAGCCATTGTTTGTTCTCCATTAGGCAGAGGGAAATTAATTTCACAGTTTGTTGTAGCTGAATGTTTGGCATTTGTTATCTTTATTCATATTCTATGTTGTGGATATTTAATCTTTCCCTTGGAAAATTACTTTTTGTTTAATGAGATATTTTGCTCAGTCTTTTTGTAAATAAAGCAACCATATTCAAATAATTCTGATTCCTGTGGTTCTCATTTTATATCTGATTTCCTTCTTAGCTGATCTGCCTGTCTACATGGCTTGATTATTTTCCTAAATGATCTAGCCAGGAGTACTCCACAAAGTCTTTCCTATGGAAACTATATTAAACTTTTAATAACTCAGCAATTTTGTCACTATCACTCCTTCTCCAAAGTACACTTATCTGGAAGACATTCTTTCATGATGAGCATAAAGAAAATCACTCTAGTATCAGCATAAGTGGTATAGGAGTGATAACTGGGTATTTAAAGAAATGCCTTTAACTAATTAGGAGGATGTTTTAATATTTGTTTCCAAATTGTTTCTCTTCAATGTGTTTTGACCTAAACAACATACATGTATATAAACGTGTTCTTGCTTTAAAAATTAATCTATTTTTTAAAGAAAACAATTCACATTTCCCTTCTTTTGTGTGTTTTTTTTCTGTTGGTTGTAAAGAACAATAAAGAGAGTTTGTTATAACAGCATCTCTTTATTAAGATAATGTCTAACTTTTGTAAATAGTGTAATTAATAATTGCTCTTTTTTGGTGATCACCAGAGCCATTAATTTTTAATCCATTGTGAAAGTTCTCAATTTGGAGGGTCAGGATGCAGTTAGCCATTTTTTTTTTTTTTGAGAAAATAGTAATAAAATATTTGAATTTGCTTAAATCATCATTTGGACTAATGAGAGACTAAAAATGTAATAAAGAAAAATGTCTGAAAACATCTTCTATTTGGTGAAATAATAGGATAAAAACTAAAACATAAATAAAGGGAAAATATTCAAGACTAACCCAATTCCTCACACTCTTCGTAAGAGAAGTGCTGTGATCTCTGTCCTTTGTGGGATATATGTCATGTTTGCAGTTGTCACCCTAGAGTTGGTGGCCTTTAGGTGGTTGGGAACCACATCTCTTTGAGTGATTCGACATAGCCAAGCAGAGTTCTGAAAGCTATTCCCCCACTGATTTCTACTCTTTGTATCTAACTTTTAAGTCTGTATTTGTTTCCTAGGGCTGCCATAACAAAGTGCCAACAGACATTTAAAAAAATAACAGACATTTATTCTTTCACAGTTTCGGAAGCTAGAAGTCCAAAATCAAGGTATCAACAGGTCCATGCTCCCTCTGTAACCTGTAAGGAGAATTCTTCCTTGCGTCTTTCTAGCTTCTGCTTCCCAGAAATCTCTGGTATTCTTTGGCTTGTAGCTGGATCACTGCCAATTTCTGCGGTTATTGCCACATGGTATTCTATGATCATCTTCTACTAAAGACACAACTCATACTGGATTAGTGGCTCACCCTACCCCAGTATGACCTCATCTTAACTAATTACATCTGCAATGACCCTATTTTTAAATAAGGTCACCTTCTGAAGTAATGAGTGTTAGAACTTAAAATATCTTTTTGAGGGGACATAATTCAATCCATAACAAGGCCTGAATGATAATTTTGTAATTTCAAATAAATATTCTGACTAAAGCAATGTTTTCTCCTGTCAAGCAAGTATTTGGTAAAGCCTATAGAATTTCCTGAATGCCAGATGCTGTAACACTACCTCCCTCACCATACACACACACACACAACACACACGCACACACACACACACACACTCTCATTAGAGCATTACCACCCTAGTTATTCTTAATTTTTCTATTTGGAAATCATAAAGGTCACAACATTGTTAATCAACTATACTCCAATATAAAATAAAGTTTAAAAAATTTTTTTAAAAAAGTTAAAAAAATGAAATCATAAATGTTCTTGATAAAGTTTGAGTGATTTTCCCAAGGTAGAATTTTGGGCTGGGGATTAGGATAGAGTTTCCATCACACATTTCTAGGTTCTGAGCACTGTGCTGACCACATTCATTATCCTATGTTTTTTCTCACAAAAATACTAGAAAGTTGTATAATAATCAAATTCTGTAAACAAGGAAAACATGACCCAGAGATAATAAATTAACTTGTCCTAGAAAGGCATATGAATAAGCCAGTATTCAGACTATAACACACAATGTTCTAAATTCTCTGGGACCAGAGAAAAATTGTTGACAGTAGTTGAAGAAATTATACATGACATGATAGGTAGTTTCTCTCAGCAAAGTCTATAACCACCAAAGTGAGTAACTTCATAAGTTTCTTAATATTGCCCAAGACATGGTAACTGTCACATTTTCTTGATTTACCTTTGGAATATTTGGTAACTTTTATTTGCATAGTAATAAATTGCCTTAATTTAACCTCTAATATAGAATTGAATAAGGTTAACTGAGGTCCCAGAGCACATATAAAAATTTGGAGACTTAAACACAAAAAACCTTTACCCCACCCAAAACAATGAACATATAACAGAACCAATGATAAGATAATGATCGTTGTATTATAACAACTGTATACTAGTAATTATTTCAATGCCTTATTGACCATCTAATCAGAAACTATCAATATGTCAAAAGTTGGTTGTACTGTATAGCCTTCACAGTAGGCTAGCTGATACTACAATCTTTATAACTATTGTTGTGGTTGTAGTAAAGGATCAACACAGCCCTTGATCTCGAAACACTTGGTCTTTCACCTAGCCTCACTGCATATTGCATGCACATATTACATGCTACAACATACTCTGGGTTATTCCTATTTCTCCACAGCAAAAGAGTTAACTGTGCATTTCTCAACTATATGAACAACCCAATTTCAGAATCCCATTTAAGGATACACTTGTTGGGGGCAACAATAACACCATTTATTGTATTTTGTCATTATTGTAGTGGGAAGCAGCTTACTCAAAGTTGGCAATTTGAAAAAGTTATTTGCACAGCTATGGACAGGGTGTAGGGAAACCACAAGGTAGAATACAATACCCTAGGACTAGAGCATCATGACCACGCCTAGGCTTGAAATAACAAAAGCAAAGAGCAGTTAACAAAACATAGAAAGTAAAAGAACTGTGTAGAAGGCCATGTAACAGATCTTTAGGGGAATTTTAGTTAAAGAATATAGTAGTGCACACAGAACCCAACGGGAGAGCAACAAGGAAAGTAAATATTGTGTCCTCATTCTCCTCTTCCCCTCCAATCTCCTGTTGACCAAACCCAACCTGAAGCTGGAGGACAAAGGATACAGTTTACATAAGTCAGCCACCCAGGGCAAAGAACAGGGTAGAGAAAGATGGAAAATAGATCTACAGGTGCAAAAGGAAGATACGTAGTGCATACCTTCCAACAAGGCAAAGCATTTCCATTGGTATCAGTGGAAGTCAAGGACACAGACTCTGTAAAGAAACATTTTCTGTCACCATGTCAGATTTCCCCCAAATTTAGACCTTATATCTCAGAGCGCAGAAGTAAGAGTTTATGTATATATTTCTTCATCTTAGTTTATGCTTCCAGACACTTATTTATTTCTCTCCCTCCTCCTCAAAAATGCTTCTTAGAAGCAACTACCACCAAGTATTCCTCGCTAATAATATCAGTCATCCCTCATTAATGCAGATTTATACTAATCTTTGTGTCACCCTTATTGAAGATTTTAGTACGAGCCTTGCTATACTTCTGTCTACACTACTGCTGCTATTATTTTTGCCTTAAATATTTAACACTTTGTCCTCTCACTTTCTTAACCTCCTTAGTCCCAATCATCTTTTTGCTGCTGTTATAACTAGTCTTTCATCACTGATCACTACATAATTTCCAATATATAAATCATGCCAATTTCAAGTGTCTTGCTCCTCAACTGAGCCTTTCTATATGTCCAGCTCATCTTCTCTAATACTTCAGTTCCTGCAATTCTTCAACCTCACTAGGACTTTCAACCCACTTATCTACTATGTGAGCTCCCTTGTATTTTGCATCCTGTATCTTATCACCATAATACTTCCTTGCACACACTCTCACTACCTTGACACTCTATCCTCACATTGTACTTGTGTAAAATAATCATTACCTTGATTGCACATAATTCTCTATATTCACACTATATCTCTATCCAAACATCTAAATATGACTAGAATAGAATATACAGCATGCTGAAAAATATCACTTTAGATTTATGACCTCAATTCTCAAGTAGACTCTCAGCACTGCTTAGCAATCCTATCATACTATCTTAGTGAAATTACTTTCCCACTCTGTAAGACTATTACTTCATACCTTTTACTCTCCTTTCAATCTCCAACACCCTCTGTTTCTTTCTGAACATCAGCTGATGGCTTTGGATCTTTTTAAATAAAATATTGAAACAATAGGAAAAGAATCTCCTATGATTTCCTCTCTAAATCAACATCCAACCTTCATCTGCACTCATATATTCTGTCTTCCATCTTATAATTGCTGAAGTGTCCCTGCAACTACCTAAATCCAACTCCTTCTTCTGTGCATTGAATTCCATCTCCTCGTGCCTACTCAAAAACATTTTTTCCGTAATCATCTCTCTTCTTCTTCATTTTAAATGTTTCCTTTTTTATGGAATATAAAGGAAATAAATACCTTCTGTGGTTTCTGACCTCCTCTAACTACTGCTCCTTCTTATAATAGAATAACTCAGAAGGAGTTGCCTAGATTGACTGTCTCCATTCCCTTACCTCTCTTTTCCTCTTGAATCATGCTAGCCAAGCAGTCTCCCATATCTCTCCACTTAAACTTTCCTTGTCAACATCAGCAGCACTCTCTACAATGCTAAATTCAATGATCCTTTCATAATTTCCATCATACACATCCTCTCACTGGCATCTGATCTTTCTTGAAATTGTTTCATCACTTACCTTCTGGGACAACAGAATCTCCTGGATTTCCTCTGACTGCAGGAGCTACTTCTCAGGATCTTCTTCCTTGACCTTTTAATGTTGCATTTCCACTAGAACTCATCCTCAGACCCCCTTTTTATTGATCCAAGTTTATTCTTTAGATTATTTCATCCATTCCTGTGGCTTTAAACACCATATATTCACTGATGATTCTTAGGTGTGTACATCACCAACCTGAATCTCTAGCCTGGATGTCCAAAACAAAACTGTTGATACCTTCCTTTCTCATCCTCTAAACTGCTCTCCACCAATCTACCCAATCTTTGAAAACATCACCACCATGCATCTAGTTGCCAGGCCAAATCCTTCTCTTCTCCCAGAACCCACATTTAAACTATTAGCAAGCTTTTAGGTGTAACTTAAAAATTTTCCAGGTGTGACCATTTATTGACACCTATATGGCCTTCAAGTACTATAATTTACCAGCTTCCCTCACCTGGGTTATTGAAGTTGATAGTTTACTGGTTTTCTTACATTTATTCCTCATTCCCTATATTCTACTCTCTACCCAGTAGCTGGAATATTCTTCTTAAAACATCTCTCAGATCTTGTCACTTTCACATTCAAACTCTCCAAGTGTTTCCAATCATATTTATGGTAAAATATAAATGCCTTACCGAACAGTCAATCTTACCTTCAACATCTCTCCCTTAGCTCACTGTGCTTTTTGGAATTTTTGCTGCTCTTGTACATCCCAAGTTCTTCCCTGCCTTACAGACTTTAACTTAGCATTCCCTTTCTTGGGACTATTGTTTCTTAGATATTCGCTTGACGTATTTTCTTCCCATATCCAGAACACTGCTCCAGTATTCCTCTTAAGAGAGAACTTCCCAAACCACTCTACTAATATAGAGCCATCTTCTCAACTTATAAAAATTAGAATCAAGCGTCTTTTGTTGTTGTTATGTTCTTGACCTAAAGTAATAATGGTGCTTAATTCTGACTATCCAAGAAAAGTAAGATAAACCCAAGTAAATAACAAGGATTATGACATTGAAGTAGAATAATGTCTTATTCTGAGAAATTTCATATCAATTTCATATCTAATTGTCATACTTCACAACATCACATGAAGGACTGAGGGGCATGCATTACAATTATCAATGTAATCATATTAAACATAATAATTATAAAAAAGATTATGCTATAAATTCTGTGGAATCAAATTTTTTATACGAGGTAAAATATGATTATCACACTTCAATTGTTGTGACTTTTAAGCTATGCTTCCATTGATTTGAATTTTGCTGTTATAGGCCTGAGCCATGTTTCAAAGAATATTTCTCCTTGAGTATTAGTTTTACTTCCAAAGGCAATCAAAGTACTGGAGCATTTATGAATGGATTTGAAGTATCAAGCATCAATCATTGTCAGAATCTTATCAACTAGAAAACTAATTCCCCAAAAACATATTTTTGTTGAAATACTATTAGAATTGAGTCTTAAATCAAAATAGCAGACATGAAAAATATGTCCACTTTTGAAACTGTAGGAACACAAGCAATGTATCTTACTCTGCAATTGCACTAAACATTGATTCAACTGCTGGATGAGAGGTTCACTTAATCTGGGGATGCTTAGTGCAAAAATAATGAGGCTATTACTTTTTTAGCTTTGCCTCCAATCCGAATAAAGAGAATATTATTTTCCACTGTCAGGTGTCTCATTATTAGGTCACCAACATTTTCAAAAACATTTCTGCATAAAGATGAGGTTAAAGCAATTCATACATAGCCACAAAACTTTCCAGTTATAATATATGAGAGACAATAATGAGTTTATCAGAAGCATTTTCTTCCCCCATTTTGATGCCAGTTTTCTCACTTCATGACTCCATATAATCAGAGTTATTGTAATAGAAATAAACCTGTTCTTTAAAGGGAGAAATAAAAATATACACAACCTGTATCAGAGGTTCCTGAGTAGAAAATAAGAAAAACAGATTTTGGAAAAATAAGGTTTACATAGCTCCAGGTTAGGGAAAGGAAGAATAGTCTAGCAGGTAAGAATGTATATTTAAATCATTTTGTACTTCAGAAAATGTCACCTAACACAAATCTATGGGACAGAACTTTGCTAAATTTATTCTTTTAACTTTTTTCAATCACAGATTTGGGACTAGAGCACTTTTCTAACAGATCTGAGTCTATGAATGATCACTGTAATAAATGACGGTCTGTGCTGTGGGCTCTTATTCTGTCCTTTACTTCAGCCAGAACATGCCGAGCATATGATGTGCACTGAACAACAACTTGTCAATCACCTTATATTTTTTCACCCAAAATACATTTCAACAACAAAAGGTGATTGAGTAGGTCATTGTTTCTCTAGGTGCAATTCACAAAGCACTAGTGACACATTAGGAAATTTTATATAGTATGCTGACCAGCTATTTTTGTTTCATTTTAGAAATTCTCATGTTTTTAAATGTATTAAAATACTTATTAATCCTCTTATTTCATGGACATTAAATTGATGTATATTTATTAAATATCAAAAGAGAGTCATGGAAAAAGATTAAAGTTTATTAAAGATTATATTAGTATGCATTAATGGCACAAACATAAAACATCCTCTCTCTCTTTACTGCCCCAGTGTTGGTCAGTGTTGAATTATATTCAAATCAAGTCATTTACTAGTCATTTTGTGAGCTCTTAATACTTGTAAGTTATTGTGCTAAATGCAAAGCTGTACTTGCACTTGTACTTAAGGAGCTTAGAGTCTAAGACAGAAAAAAAGGTAAGTACATATTTGAGTATATCAAGAGTTCTAATGTGAGCAAACACAATTCAGTGGTAGTTCAGAAGAACTATAAATCACATTCAATTGGAGGACCTTAAAGAAAGGTTTTATTGGGTAGGTAGACGTGAAGGGAACCTTGAAACATAAATTCTCACTGTTTGGGATAAGATGAGGAAGTTGTATTCCTGGCAGCAAACGGCATAAACAAAGCATTTGGAGTCATTCTCAAAGAGGGGAAATTCATCTTTAAATACTACATAGGGTCAGGAAGGCTTAAATGTAGTTATATTTCTAGAGAGGGCCAAAAAATGGCACTTCACTTATTAGAACAGAATTTTTCTTAACTGAGATTTTGCACTGACGTTATTTTACTTATTTGGCATCTCATTTGACTACAGAGACTTTTTTTTTTAATGAATGACTCATTTGAAATCTATACTTGGAAATGTCATATTTCCTAAGACTCAACAGGGATTACTACATTTTTAAAAATGAATTTTTAGGAGAAAGTGTTTTTATATATAAAATTTAATCCGTTGACATACTACACAAAGATAAAATTCCTTTAGTATCCATGATGCTTATTTGTACATTTGACATTTTTATCTTTTAAGGTGGCTTCCTTAATCAGAGTACAGTAAATGGCCTCAGTTAATCACCAAGTAATTTTTAATTACAGGTGTGTTAAGAAAACTCTTCTAACATTCAGCTGCAGAGTTTATGCCAAAGATCTTTGACAATGAACTGCCAATTGATGGATTTATCTTTTACCTTGATGTCATTTTTCTATAACAGTGTCCTAAGTAGGTAGGGAGATTATGCAGATCCTAAAGTAAATTGCAATCCATTAAAAATAGATTTAATCTGTTTGTAATCATCTCTTATCAATGTGATACATTAGATATATTGAGAGCATGGATTTTTCCAAGAAAATGTATTGATAAACTGAAATTCTCCCGGGAGTTTTTTCTACTTAGATACCGCATCAGCAACTGTCAACAGGGAACGATGCTGGGAATTGTTTTACAAAGCTTGAAATATTGAGCAGTATTGAGGGTCTCAAATTAATCCCTTTTACTGCTGGTTTTCCTGAAACTACACATTCTTACCCAAATTGTGTTTTGAGGAGCACTGGTTCTTAACAATGTTAATCAGAATTTTAAATAATTTGGGGTAAATATTGCACGTGATATTTTTCTTTTACAAATTCCAAATATAAATTAACTTATTTAAGGAGCTGAGAATTTCTAAAGTTTATTATATCATTACTTCTTTCATATATACAGAGGAAGGTACATATTAAAATCCTCATTCTATATTCCCCCAATAAAGTTTTGTGTTAGTATTATTAATATTTAATATGTGTCCTCAACCCCTTAAACCAATTTGCAAAGAACACTACTAACCTATTTAACTAACTGTAGTTTTTCATTCATCTTAAGATTTAGAAATCAGTCAACAGGAATAACCAGCAAATCAAAACCTAAGTGTAAAGTAACTGTTTGTTTTGAGAATTCATATCTCTTAAATAATTTTTAAGCTCTATTAAAGACAGAACAAAATTAAGATAAAATATGAGTTGAAAATTCAAGATTACTGGATAATAGTAATTCAAATAAAGTGAACATAGTAATAACTATTGAGAGTAGTTTTAAATGATATTGCATAATTTTCTACTTTTGTGTAAGGAAGGGAGGAATATGAGTATATATTTGATTTCCCTCATATTTTCACAAAGAAAAACTGACAATATACACATATAAGTAGTAAAATTGTTACCTATAGGGAGCCAGGTGTAGGACAGAGGAAAGGGACAAGGGTTGGAACAAAACTTCTCAAAGTACAGATTTTATAGTATTTTGATATTTAAATTACATGTATGTTTCAAATTAAACTTAATTTTTCAAAAAAAAAGCACTGTTGCATTTTTAAATGGAAACAGAGAGTTTTTAGTTAATGAGAGAGTTCAAAGTTGTAATATATAATGGTACATAAGTGTTCAGAATTTCTTTTCTTCATAGCTAAGAGAGCAATATGTTAAAAGAGGGAAAGAAAAGAGGAGAAACTGGTACAGTGTTTGTGGAATAAACATTACTGAGTTGGGGGGACTGATAATACAAATTTCTGTTGACTCTATGAGAGTTTGCAGTGGTTCACTGTGAATGGACAGTCACACACAGGCATAGCAAATAATACAATGAATAAAGAGGACAAACTGATGGAAACTATTCCCTTTTTTCAAACATTTAGGCATTTAAATTTTTGAAATGATATATCCTTTAAAGAATCTGATATAAAAGATAAATGTTCTTCCCACAGTGGAAAGTGCACTTAAACACATACACAAAATTGTGCATGTAATTTAGAAGTTAACACTGAAGTCCATGGATCTCAGGAGATAAGCCTCCATATTTTAATAGGTAAAAGTAGACACTCTAAGCCAAAGAGAACTTGGATTAATTCTCACCTTTGCCACTGATGGTTAAGTGACCTTGGAAAAATTACTTAATCTCTGTGAACCTGTCTCCTCATCTTCAAAATGGAGTTGCTGAGTCTGTTACTACAGGCAAATAGGAAAAATTCAACAATTATTAAATGTTATTATTGTTACTATAATATGATGGCTGTCAAAATAGAATTAGGAATTCCACAGCTGTATGAAAAGATAGTTTGCCAGATCACATTAGACTAGGTGACATGTCCTATTTCAGCAACTTGGTAAAAAACCAAGATTTCTTTTGATATTCAGATGTGAGTACTCTGTCATAGAATGTCTTTTTGTTTCCCCACCCAGGTATCTTTCTTCTCAAATACTTTCAAGGAAACTAGACAGCATTCTTAATCTATTGATGTCAGTCCTGGCTTCACTTGTTTCAAGGAGAGGAAGCTGTACAGTTCATTCAATGAGGAAAGGCAGTCCATGTTCTGGGCTTTGTTTCTATTGAAGTTTTATGGAGCACTTGATGGTCTTACAATCTAATTGGATTCTTGAGGCCCATTCCACCTTTGAGAATTAGGAAGTAGTTTCTAAGTGTGCAAAGAACAGTTTAGGTTGAGAACATTTGTTGAGGCAGTGGTATTTTGAGTAATATAAATCATATAATTATGATTATATGAAATCATGATTTCTGTGTCACAGGTAGCTTCAAGATATAAGGTGTACTACCAAAAGACAGTGTGCTAAGGTGTTCCTTATTTGAAATAAAGAGAGGGAAAAATCATGTCCCTTTGGAATAATGAAAAGATTAACCAAAAAGCTGTCACTTTTCCTGAATGTTTTAAATTATCAGGGTATTTTTTTCACTTTATCATTAAGATAATATCCATTTTAGCAAACAAAGATTTAGAAAAGCCTACTAAGCATTAATCTATCAATACCTTTGCAGTCTTTCACCCACTTTGTATAATTATACAAAGAGAAACTAAAAATAAGTTGATAAATCAAGCTCAGCATAAGCCTGAGCATTTGCTTCCTGATTGTCATCCTCTTAGGAATTTTATTCTAGTTGCTCTTTCGATCACATCCTACTTCCTTGGTGGTTTTCAAAGATGAGATAAAATGATTAAACTTAATATTTAATGGCTTCAATTGTGAGGATTCTTGAAAAGACGTGAGTAATTAGCATACTTTCATTCATTTCTGTTCTACCATATTATTCGTCATCAAAAAAAAAAAAAGTTTGAGATTTAAATGACAAGTAACAAATTGATGACATGTACTCCTGACTAATTAGGTGAAGCCCTCATTCTATATGCTTTTGACCTTTGATAGCTGTAATATCAGCATCGTATCAATAACCTGCTATTATGCATTCAAAGTGTCCACTTCACTGCCATTGAATATAACAATTAAGAGGAAAGAACCTAATGATAAGAATGTTTCAGTGACATAAACCTTTCAAATCTATTCATCATCACCTCTCTCCTTCCTGAGAATGGCCTTTTTAGGTATCAATTCACTCTTTTAAAAGCTTAGTGGCCTTCAAACTTACTTTATTCAGTTAGTTCTGTATAGCAATAATCATATCCAATGTTATTTTTAGGATACAGTTCCAAGATTTGCTTTCTCACCCTTAAGCTGCTATCTCAATGTAATGGCCATCACATAAAAGTTACTAGGTGAGAAGGCTATACTCCGAGTCTGATCTTTTAGCCTTTAGCCCATTTTTAATAATTTGAGGCCTCGAAACATTTTTAAAAATATTTTAGGCTCTTGAATTTATACAATGACTATGGACTTTCATTTCTGCATGCATCCCTGCCAACCCTCTCCTAGGTCATCTCTTTCATATAACACTTTGCTGAATCCTTCCAGTAGCAACTAGTCCATGTTACTAAGGTTTAGTTTTTAACCTCTTCCCTGGTGTTATAGCATGAGGAAGAGCACAATCTGCCTTCCAAACTACTTCAAGCAAAAGTTTTATCAAATGTTTTGCTACTATATGATATGAAACTTCATCTTTTCAGTCTCCAATGTTAGTTATTTTTCACTAGGCCAACGTTGTATATTTTAGATTTTATTACTGTAGCATTCTACTTCCAGAACCAATTTCTCTTCTTGTAGGGTTAGGTTAGGCTATGCTGAGATAACTGAAAATTCAGTAATTAAATGCATTAGAATTGTTCCATGCTACCCTATGTCCCAACAGGTTGGTGCAGGGCTCTGCTACACAAAGTTACTTGGTCATCCAGGGTAAACAAGGTCTGCCATGTCACAGTTGTGCACCATCTGAAACAGCTTCTTTGGGATTCTCACCAGAAGAACCCAGAACATAGGAAACTGACACTGATTTTCTGTGACTCAGCCCATAAATGACACATTCACTTCTGCTCATGGCCCATTGGTTGGGACTAGTCTCTTCATCCTGTGTAAATAAAAGAAGACTGAACTATGTAGGACTATTCATTGAGCAGTAAAACCTACTGACCAATTACTAGGTAACTATTTCATATGTTTTTTTTGACCTCCTAGTTTTCATTAGGTGATTGTAGTTCCTTTGATATTTCATTAAAATTCTATCTGAATTTTCAAACTTCCTTATAAGCCTCTTATATCCATAGATATTTTACTACTTTCATTGATTAAAGTCTAAACCTCATCACTCTGATCATTTTAGAAATGGTTTAATATCTATAGTTATATAAGAAAATATCTGATAAAAGACAAAATGCTAGATACATGTAAGTAAATATATATATATATATAAATGAAACAATAGTTTCTAAGCCCTGAAGCTCTGAGATGACAACAGCTGGAATATGTCATACTTTTAAAAATATGAGCAAAAAAAAATGAATAAAGAGAACGGTTACTGATGTTTCATGTTAACAATAGATTACAATATCTTTTTTAAAGTTTTAAACTTTTTCCTGTCAACTAAAAACATTGAAGTAAAATACTAAGGATATAGCCACCTCTACAATCTATACATAATTAATAATTATGACATTTATTACAGTCATGCACATGCTATAGATGAATACAGATGGGATTCATTTTTCAATCTGAACATATGAAAGAAATCTTACCAGAAAGAGAAAGATGGTCATGATAATACTGCCCAGAGCTGGAAGATGACTGAATTTGTTGCCCAAGTCCAATATCTCAAAGACTGACATAGAAGGAGCATAATAATAGCCTTAATATTCAGCAGCTATGAAGAATAAGAAGCTCAGAATAATCAACTGTTTTGGTTAATATGTTCACCACGGTATTATGTGTAGAATGTCAGTTTTTAAAGAATTAGGTTAAGATAGAACCTAACTTTTATTTAAGTAATGTAAAATAATTTAATATTTCTTTGATGGTTCAGAAAACACTTGAGGATCCCACAGAATCCACACAATAAATATTGGTCATTATTCTGAGGATTTAGATAAATGCTGGTTGACAGACTAACTCTAGTTAATAAAAGGTATTGTTTTGGAAGTAATGCAGGCCGCAGTGCTCACGCCAATCCTGTCTTTTACTCACCCTATATCCTTAAGCAATGTATTCTCTCTGAGGAACTTTTCTTGTCATTACAATTAATTACAATTTTGTAAAATTATCTGGAATACTGTTTGATAGAGCGAATTCCATGCTTATATTAGAGTAATGCTTAGATTGTTCATCTTTTAATACTAATTTATTCTGTGTTATTCCATTTAATCTACTCTGGGTATTTTCTTGTACCAGGAAGTGAATAGCCAGATTTAGCAGATCTAGTTCAGAGTCATAACATTTAAGATCAGTTGTATTCTGACTTACATCTCTACTCCTTAGAACTCATCTAGACTCCCCACTTGAAGAAATGAGATAGATTTTTACTCTTAACATGTTCCATGCTTCCTCAAATTCATATCTTTGTTTCTCAAAGTACTTCCTTTCAACTGGATTTCTTCCTTTCCTAACCCAGTCTTCCTCACCTCATTAAGTTCTATGCATATTTCAAGGTCAATTTCTAACATCAGGTCCTCCATGATCCTGCTCTCATTAGACTGTTGAGTGCATGCAGTGTTCCAGGTACAGTATCAAGGTGTGAAATAGCAAGGTGAATAAGACAAGGTTCTTTCCTTAGGGAAACCTATCGTATGGTGGAGGAGACTCACACAGAGATGATTTCCACATAAGAGAGTAAGTCCTGTGGTAGAAGTGTGCAAACATGTTATCCATTACTTATTTGAAGTCCCAAAGCAGGTTGCTGGTGTATTTCTTATGGCCTTACTCTTATTCAGTAGCAAAGTAAGGTGGAAAGAGAAACTTAATTAAACTGAATTTTAATCCCCCAATTTTTACTTATTGAGCCAAATGTTTAAATAGTTAAATTAGTATTTTTTGTATTTCTAATTGTGGTAAATGCACATAACATAAAATTTACCATTTTAAAATACTTGAACTGTACAGTCAGGCGTGTTAAGTATATTCATATTATTATTCAACTAAATAAATCTCCAGCGCTCTTTTCATTTGGCAACCTTAGCATTTTTAATGAAGGAAATAATAACAGTTACAGATTTGTCCAAGAATTGAATAAGATAGCATACATGCAATACCTGGTTCAGAACCTGGCACATAGATAATGTGTAAAGGACAGTTGTTGTTTTTTTTTTTTTTTCTCTTTTTCTGTACTTGCTCTATAGACAATATGTTTTCTGAGTAGACCTATTTCAGATATAGAAATAATCTAATCTAAGTACTTTGTCTGATGTATTTGTGCCTTATGGATAATCTAATAGATGAGTGGATAGATGATTGTGTAGGTAACAGCCTGAATGGATAAGTAAAGGTATGGATTTGAAGAATATTCAAAAAGAAGTTCCAAACCAGTAGTTTTGCTAATAAAAAAGATCAGTGAGAAATACATTAGAAAACAGGCTTACTGCACAGATTTTGAAACTGAAGTGTGATGAATTAAAGTAAACTTTGAAACCAGGTCTTATTTTACTATTATACCTCCCTCAAAACAAACACACACTCACACAAATCATTAAATCACAGATAGCCGAGGAGTTAATTAAAAAAGGTCACACAATACTATCAATATTGAAACACAGCTTTGCTTATTTCTAGAACTATCTCATAACTTTGCCTCTTCCTATGAAACATTAAATTTTGTATTATTCATAAAAGTCACAATCTTGGCTTCTTTTTACATATTACTATTAAAGTAATCTAAAAGGAATGCTACTAATCACTGTCATTTCCTCTCTACAGAATTTTATTAAATATAAAGGAAACAGCAAACACAAGTAATTAATTCTTCCTCTTCCTTTCTTCATATTACCATTGAGAGTAAAGCAAAGAGAAATGCTTTTAGGAAATCCCTTGACTTAAAATGCTTCACAGAACTCCAAGTAAGACTTACACATGGGGACGATTCAACTTCTGCCCAAATTATTTAATTGTATCTCAGTGCCTTGGTGTATTAAAAAATGTAACAAGGAGGTGAAGATGTATCATAAAATCTGTATTTTAAAGAAATCTCTAACTCAGAGTAAAAGAGGGGAACTGCAAATCAATTACACTTGGGTATGTAATTTGAATAAATGAAAATGCCAGAATGATTGAAGCTTATATATTCAGGATGGTGGAATGAGTGTGATAGTGGGTGACTGCATCTTAATAGTATGAATACAGGAAGAAAACAACAGCAACATAAAAGAATATATAGAAAGATGGAGAGGATAAAAGTTACTCATGCCATAAATATTTTGAAATGAAAAATTAGAGTGCAATTATACAAAAGATGTTATGAATGAAAAAGCTGGGATCACCTATAAAGGAGAATAGAAAGTCCACTTGAATTTGCTGGGCTAGCACAGAAACAATCTAAAAATGAAAACCATGGCACATTTTAAGACACTTTTTTAAGGAGATATGTTTATACATTAGAATCATGAACAATAGCTTAATTGAAGGTGGGCAATAATGTATTATCAAATTAATAGGCCAGTTCATAAAAAATTAAAAAGTAATTATCCCCTATATATTTATTTTTATTTACATCTCTGCAAACTTACAAAAAGGCATCATTGACAGTTACTCACATACACACCCATGCACTCTAACATGCCTATGTACTCACATGCACATATACATGCACATGTAGTTTGACTTATATGTGTTTATCAATACTTATGCATATATGTTCTTATTGGTAAAAAAGAGCTTTCTTAAATGTTTCTTCAGAGAACTAAATGATATCATACATGTAATGGGCTGAGAGAATACATGTGAATTGGCAAGACATTTGTAAGCAGAAAGTTAAAGAGGGAATTTGAACAATATACAGGAGGACATTTTTGAGTTATATCAAATGTAGTACTCTTATTGTATTTGAGATAAACTTACTTCTGGGATTCCTGCGGACCAAGGCCAGAGGAAAATTATGAGGAATAAACTTGCTTCCATGTGCTAATCAAGAGGAGCTTAGCAAACATTTTCTATTATAAGCTGTATAAAAATGTATTATTTTTATTATACAAAGGGGTTTAAACAAGATAATATCATCCATAGTACACTTATAAAAATACACTTGAAACACATATAGTTGGATATAAAAGTTAAGGAGAAAAAAATAGCAAAATGGTTATTGGATCATTTTGCCCAGAGCTAGGGTAGGCTGAGGAGATGGAAATAATGTGATACTGCACCTAAATCTTATGGTAACTGAAGTGTTTTGGGGAATAATGAAAATAGAGTCCTTGATATTCTTTGCATATTGAAGGTAGCCTTTGTATTTTTACTTACTTGTTAACTTTAGAATAAATTCTATAGAAGTAGACAAAAGAATCTGCAATATTGTGATTTATAATAAAAATACATATTTGGTCATTCAAATGACCAAAATACATTTCCCGTGTATATTTGGTCTTCCTCCATGGTTCCTTACTCACAGCTCCCCAAATTCTTGGAGTTTCCTAAATTTGGAGAGTGATAAAAAATATCTTTTGTTATGTTAATGAGGTGGTCTTTGGACCTCACCTAAGGATGGGGGCTGTTTGCCAGTGGAGCCAACTGTGTTATTAGAGGGTTGGAATTTTCAGCTCCACCCTTTGACCTCCAGGGAGGGGAAAGGGACTAGAGATTGAGTTCAAACATCAGTGGTCAGTGATTTAATCAACCATACCTATGTAATGAAGTCTCCATAAAAACCCAAAGAAAACAGGGTTTGGAGAGCTTCCAGGCTGGTAAACAAGTGGAGATCTGGAAAGAGCGGAGTGCTTGGAGACAGCATGAAAGCTTGGCACCTTTTCCCCATACCTTGCTCTATGCATCTCTTCCATCTGGCTGTTCCTAAGTTACAACCTTTTATAGAAAACTGGTAATCTAGCAAGTAAATGGGTTTCTTGAGTTCTGCGAGTTAACTGAACCCAAGGACTGTGTAGTGGGAACCTCTGATGTATAGCACAGAAGCACAGGTGACAACATGGGCTTGTGATTAGCATCTGATGTGGGATGGAGGCAACCTTGTAGGATTGAGTCATTAACATGTAGGCTCTGAGGCTACCCCTGGGTAAATAGTGGCAGAATTGAATTCAATTGTAGGATATCCAGCTTGGGGTGTTGTGGGCGGGGGGGACCTCCCCACACATGTTGGAAATTTGGGTCCTAGAGCACCCTAAGAGAAGTATTCCTAAGAGAATGCTAAAGTTTGCAGAGCACACAGAATATAGCAGCCATAGAACAAAGCAGGGGGGTTCTGCCATGAAATATTCGGAAGGTTTTCTGCTAAGAAACCAGAGTACTTGGGCAATATGCTGTCATTTATAAGGGATTACAGTGGGTAATTCATTAGGGATCAACATGGCAGCTCCTAGGATAAGAAGTCTATCTGTCCTTTTCCTCTCCAATGTCCATGTGTTCTATGAAGATGTGCAGATAGAATAATAATGGTACTCTATGATTCAGCCTTGATGTATAATCTGCAGATGCAGAGATCATTACGTGTTTTTTCAATTAATTAAATTACCACCTTTAAACTTAACATGCTCATAAAATGGCGGGAGGAAGGGCAAGGAAGGGTAAGCCAAAGTTTTACTATAGTAGATATTTTTAAGAGTGTTAGAGCTATTCTAATACAGTATCACGGCGACAATAAATAAGATGAAAATTACACGTGAAGATATTCTTTGTATTGCCTCTACCATTTATTGCTAGAATACACTCAATGTATTCATAATTACTTTATTCACCCAATAAATATTCATTGATTATCACTCTATGTCCACCATTTTTGTAGAAATTAGGGATATAAATGGGAGTAAAACAACCTCAAAATCCTATTCTCACGAGTCTTTCATTCTAAAAGGGGAGACAGACAATAAACAAGGCAAACTTGCAAAATACATTAAATGGTAAATGTGAATAAACACAGGAAAGATGGAGGATAAGAAGTATTAGAGTATTTAGAAAAAGCTTATTAAAAAATGGTGTCATTTAGGTTAAAACTTGATGAAAGGGAGAGAACAAGCAATGTTGATACTCGGGAGAAAAACATTCCAAGGAGAGGAACTAGCAAATTCAAAGTTCTGCTCACCTTACTATATAAACAGCCCCATGAGAGTTTGGAATAGTGTGATATTTTATCCACTCCCTTCTATCACCAATGCCTAGCATTATATCTGGCACATATTAGGTGTTTAATATGTATTTGTTTAAATAAAAATGGATTGATATTGAATAAACCTTTTCATCTTGCTAACTCCTAATTTTATCTCCATTCAAATATTACACACTTACAGAGCCTTCACCAGTCTCCCTTATTGTGTTATGTCTTTTGTCATATACACTTATAGCAGTGCATGTCCTTCCTTCAAGCATATGTATCACAATTAGAATTAATTTGATCTAATGTGTATTTATCAAACTTTACCAGAGATCTGGTTTTACACATCATGATATCTCCAGTGACTAATTCTTGATATATAGTAGGTGCCCAATAAATGTTTACTGAATAAATGCATGATAACAATGTTCTAATGCTTTCCTAAATATTTACATCTCCTATTCTGAATTATTAGTAAATAAACTTGCATCCAAATTTACATAGAAAATAAAAAACATATTATTGGAACTCTTCATCTGCATAGTACCTACACCCGCACCCATCCTCATTCTTTCATCTTGCAAAAGCAAGCTTCTATTCACAGATATTTTCCTTAATGTAATGCTTACAATGGTGATGGCACTATTGATAAAAACACTTTTTTGTCACTCACAATGTACCAGACTTTTCTCACTGTTTTTAGGAGATTTACATGATCTCTCATGTAATTATACACACTCCCACAGCTCAGTTAGTTTCTAAATGTTCTCATTTACCTCTCATTAAAAATAAAATAAAATCCTCATTTAAATCCATATACCTTTCAGATATTGCTTTATTTATTTTCATCCACAGCTAAATATCTCAAAAGAATTTAAGGATTAATCTTTTACTTCTCCAACTTCAACCCTTTCCAACACGGCTATCATCAGAAAATTCAGTTTAAGTCACCAATGGCTTTTATGGCATTGAAATAAATGTATATTTTTTCCTATCTGCATCTTGCTTACTTTTTTGCTGAATTATGTTCTCACCAAGAATGATGAAACTTTCTCTTCCTTTGTCTTCTATCAATATAACACAAAACTCTCTTGGTTTTCCTTTATCACTCAAGCCCCTCCCTCCCTGACTGTTTTGCACCAATTCAACCTGGCAATTAAAGTTGCAATGCTTCAGGAAAGACCCAGTTCATGGAAATATTTCTTCTTTATATTCTCTTCCAAATAAATTTTACCTATGTTCATTTTAGGTAATATTTATATATGAAAGGAAACAAAATTCTATCCATCGTCCAGACTTCTCTTTTGAGATCTCTTTCAAACTCATATTTCAAATTTTTACTTAATATCTCTACACAGATGACTTAATGTCACCTTAAAATTAGCATGTCCAAAATCCAACTCATATTTTTACACCAAAACTTGGTTTATTCGCATATTTCTTGTATCATTGAATAGCAATATTATCCATCTAGTCATTCCAGACAGAAGCTAGAAATAACTAGTAAGATCTTAATTTTTCTTACTATGGCTTCTCAATACAACTTTCAAAATTTATCTTATATTTATCTATTTCTATCTACACCAAGGTAACTGTGCCTCTTGCCTGAAATGCTGAAATAGTCTATAAGCCAGAATATCTCTTTTCACTTTCCTCCAATATGTTTTATAAATCACAGAAAAAGTGATATTTATTATCAATAATTTTATCATTATTTCCCTGTTTAAAACACATTAATGATTTCCCAGTGATCTTACCATAAAGACAAAGTTCCTTAATATGCTTAACAACCTTGCAAAGTGTGCATTGTACCTTGTATTCTAGCTCCACTCCATAACCCACACTGTCTCTGAATTTCACCTTTAACAATTTTGGCCTTCTTTCATGTTCTTTGATCTTTACTATCTCTGAACACTTGTACATACATGTCTAAGTGCGTGAAACATTATTTTACCTTCTTCACTGTGATAGATTCTTACCTGGTGGTCACACATAAACCAGAGAGCTAAAATTCATATCCTTTTGTAACCCCTTCCCACGCTGATTCTAGATGAGTCATGCAGTTTACTTTGACCAATGAGACATTAGCAAGCTAAGGTCTAATAAGTTCTTGCACATTAGAGCTTGTCCTCATAGAACACTCTCTGA